>NW_026943178.1:30383-108673 GCF_024139115.2 Armigeres subalbatus
ATTGTTATAAACAAAAGAGCTACATCGACCCAGCGTGTGCTGTTCCGCGGAAGAAGCCAAACTTGGGTTATTTTCACCATAGTCTCAGTAAGGGTATGCGATAAGACACTTTTTCTAACGAAACGAAACGAAACGAAAATAAAAATGTCTGTGCTAATTCGAAATGAAACGAAGACAATATATATTTACTTTCGGGACTTGAAACGATACGAAATCAACGTCCATTTAATTCGAAATTTTTCGAAACGAAACGAAATTTTAATTTTTCCGGATTTTTTACTGAATTGATTTTACTTTATGTACTGATTCTGATTTCAGTTTCTCTAATTCAAATAATTGCTTTGCGACCAAGAGTTATAGTAAGAAGAAGCAGTCTATGATAAATCGCCGTTTACTTGTCGAAAAGGCACCCACCATTTTGCCACTTTCAAAGGAACAATTTGAGGCTCCAGATCTGATCAATTTTATATCGATTCACTTTACATCTGTATGTATGTATATAAAAATATAGGAACCGTGGGATTTTTTTGTATTCTGATTAAATTCTATTAAAACCTTATTTCATTTAAGATTAAGGCTAAGTATGCTGAAGCATACTTCTATTCATTTACAAGCGTGGTTTTATGGTATTGAGCTAAATCAAAACCTGAATATACGAATAAAGTATAGTATACGCAGATAGAGAATTTTTAATAACATACATTTGTTCGCTAGACAGACCATCTGTATCTTCCTAAAATGCACAAAGATATGTCTTTCAGATTGTATTTCAGAAATATAATCACACTGACTGTTCACACTCGTAAAGACTGCAGTTTGCTGGGTATGAAGAAATAATTTTCATTTCTCATACAAAACTTGTAGCTAAAGGATATCATTTCCTTCCAAATTCAACTTTTTTATGGAGGCTTGAAACCCATAGTCTTATAAACAATCAACCAATTAACAATCAACGAACCAAGCTATTTCTATTTGTCCTTGTATATGTGGTTGTGCATAAGAGTCATGCAAAATTGTTGTCAAATTTCCATCCTCACCTACTTCTATTGAGTGCAAGAAGCAGCTGCTATGGGCAGTATGAGCCCAAGTAACACGGTTTTTTTAGTGAGTGTAAAAATACATCTTTCAAATATATAGGGAAAAGACGTCTTTGCTGGTTTTGTTCTGTTCTTGTCAGGGGGTTTTGTCGACCAAATTTTATGAAATTTGGCCACAATATTCTTTGATTTGCAAAGAATGTATGACCAAAATTGAGCATAATCAGTCATTAAAACCCTCAGACAATAATGAACAAAACCTACTCATCATTCCTGTATATACTTTGGTATGAAAACTGCTTTGATTACTTTCACACGACTCAAACAGCTCAAAAATTATCGATATTTTCAACATCTTTCAGTCGCAACCTTGTTTTGATTGCACATTCACAAGACTAAACTTAAGTACCAAGGATGTTTTCAATAACCGACTTTAAACATGGTTCTGTCAAATTGAACACCAAAACAAAATGCTGACCAACAAGTTCAAAGAAATAAATTTTATACAAGAAACGAATGAAAACAAGCATGCATGAAATGATGAACACCATTTTAATAATATTAATAAACATTTACAAACTGAATGAATAAATCAAGTTTGCTTCGAACCTCGGTCAGAACATTATATGCGGCTCATGTTTCATTGGCTAACTTTTCATTTTACTTCTCCTAAATTCATGCGCCATTGATTGAAGAAAAATAGAACTATGCCAAAAATAATTTTGAAATTGATATGTAAACAAATTCGAATCTGCAAAAGAAAAACAATATGCGAGTTGTCGATAAACAAAGGGTCGATGAAGAACGTTCATAATATAGATCTTAAAAGAGGTTGACATTACGTTAAACTTCTATCATTAGGGTATATATTCTGAAGAAACAATTGTCAAAAAATGAACATGTTAAGATCTTGTTCGCAAAATCTTCCTGTAGACATGTTTTATGTTGTGAGACTGTAAAACGAAACATCTCAAAAAACCAAACAAATGACAAAAATCGACATGTTATCAGCAAGTTGTGAGATAGTAGTATGAAACTTCTTCTCTGATCAAATTGCTGTATGTTTTGAAAACTATATCAAGCTTTCCTTGAACATAACGTATTTTGTATTTCATTTTCCCGACCTTTATTCAACATTATTATCTTCGTTAATAATGATGTTCTCGATGAGGGCTGGTCACGGTCTTAGGGTCTGGTCACAAATTACGAAACGCTTTTGGGGAAGGCATGTGCCGTCCCTATTCTCAAAATACAGCTTCAGATGCTCCAGAGAAAAAAAATTTGACAGTTACGAGTTATATGGGGAGGAGGGGTACCAAAATGTTATTTTTGTTACGAGGGGAGGGAGGGTCCAAAACTCGGATTTTTGCGTTACGTAATTTGTGAACAGACCCTTAGTGAATTTAGGATTAGGAGAAAAAATTAGTTTGATACTCATTATTATAAGATTAGAGAATGTCTGCATCTCCGTGAGAGCCACAGGAAAGGAATCTTTGGTTTGTAGAAAAAGTAATTCATGTGATGCCACCTTGATAAGCGACTAAATATTTATCGTAAACGAAGTTATTTTGAAATCTCGAGAAGACAAAACCGTTTTCAAATCAATCCAACAAAAATCATGTGCTTCGTTTAATGTTTTCCTTAGGGCCTTCATAATTCTTAAGCGGTGCTTAGTCATGCGCTTACACCTGGTTTGAGGCATAAAAGGTGAAAAGCTGGCCTTTAATAAAAAGAGGACTAAAAATACTTCACAAGGGCCTCAGGAATTCACTTTGCTTTTTGACAAAGTTGTAATGATCTGATTCATATGATTACATTTAGATTCTGGCTTAGACGTCAGGCTGTCTTAAATATTGAGTCGAATCACATTTGAAAGAAAAATGGGATGTAATAGTTGAAGAAATTTTTCGTTTTCTTTTGGACATTTCTAACAAAACAACGAAGACGTTCTATAGAAGAAAACCAAATACGTATTTGGCGACTCATAATGGGATTATGTAGTAGGCGTTAATAGAAAATGTATATAACATAAAGTTTTGAAAACAGCTTTATGATTTTGTTCAGCGGCACAGCAACATTTTGATAATACACGACCGTACGAGACGTATGGTTTAAGTCTAAATTTGTTTCGAAATTTCGCGGAATTCCGTTAAATTTCATTATAAGCTATTTTTTCTAGCGAATTTTTGTAATTTTACGAAACGAAGGAAATCAATAAATCAGATTTCGCCATGCTCAAATTCCGCGAAATTCCGGAATTTCGTTTCAACCACCTAAAACGAAATTTTCGAAATACCACTTATGTAAGTCTCAGGTGAATGAAAATAACATAAATTTAAGTTGGTGAAACCTCACAGTGGGTGAAAATTCAACACGGAGTGAGCAAAGTACTCACCGGATTTTTTCGCATTATCTATTTTTTGGCTTCTTCCACGCAAGGGCCGATTTAAGTGAAAGGAACCATAAAGTGAGTTGTTTCGCGGTTCCGTGACGAACTACAACGTCTTAGGAATCGTTTGCGCAAAGCTCGAAACGTATTTTCGGTCGAAATCGGAACAGCATAAAGTTGAGCTACGTGACTTAGACGGCGAATATAACTCTTTGCGCGCGCAATGCTTTAGCTGCTACATTCGTCGAACCGATGAGAATCGAGGAGCACGATCCAAGCACTTTTGGTCATTTGTTAGGAGCCGAAAGCAGATGAATGGAATTCCTCAGCGTGTCTGCTAGAATGGAGTTAGCTGAAACGTCACTCGATTCAGCAAATTTGTTCTCGTCCTTCTTTCGGAGCGTGTTAAGTGAAAACCGATCACCTTCGTCTGAAGCGTACTTGGACGGTTTGCGCGTTGGACCTCAACGTTTCGCTATTCAGTTTTCACAGATGATGTGCTGAAAGCTTCTACAGATGGACAACTCTAAAAGCATAGGACCTGATCGACTTTCACCGTTTTTATTCTAAACTGCGCTGCCTCGCTGAGGTCTCATTTCCATGCTCTACAATCTTTCAATGTCGGAAGGTACGTTCCGTGTATATGGAAAAGCGCTGCTATCACACTCTGCACAAATCTTGTAGCATTCACAATGTGGAAAACTATCGGAGTATATCGATCCTGAATTGCTTTTCAAAAGTTTTCGAGCCTGTTCTACGACGCGTTTACCCGAAGATACATCATGTCATTTCTGAACATCAACATGGCTTTGTGAAAAAAAGATCTACCACGACCAATCTCATGTCATTCGTTTCTTCTTTGGTCAATGCCCTCGAGAATCGGGAAGCAGTCGTCGCCATCTATATTGACTTCACCAAAGCGTTTGATCAGTGCCGCATTTATTGACTGTTGATAAATTGGACAGAATGGGCTTACGCACCTGGCTGACTCGTTTGATATATTCCTGCCTAATTGAGCGCAAAGCGTACGTGCGCATTAACGGAAGCACAAGAAGTCACCTAGGTCCCCTTATATTTGTGCTTTTGTGAATGATCTTCGCACCACAATTTCCCGAAAGCGATGTTCGCTGATGACTTGAAACTTTCGAGTTGTGTCATCATTGGTAGAATGCTGTGCTCTCAAGCTGACGTCGACGCATTGGTAAACTGGCGCACGCTAATTAAATGGAAATCAACGTCAAAAATGCAACGTAATATCGTTCAGTAATCGAGAGTCCGTCTATCTTCGATTATAAAATGTCTGCCGCCATATCACAGAGTCACCACCTTCAAGAACCTTGGCGTCCAGCTAGATTCTAGGCTCAACAATTTGCACACTAAACAACCGCCAAGAAGTATGCAATGCTTGGATTTATAAAAAGAAACGCTCAGGAGTTTGAAGATATACTGCTTGAAATCTCTCTACTGTGCCTGGTCCGCAATACACTGGAATACGCTGTCCTCGTGTGAGCTCCATATCATATGCAGAGTAATCGGATCGAGCGAATTCAACGAAATTTCATTCGATTTGCGCTTCGTCGACTCCGTGGAATGACCCGTCCGCCTTCCACAATATGAGCATCTGTGGATTAATTCATCTGTCATCTCTGGCTAGCAGGAGAATCCTTCTTCAACGGTTGTTCGTGTTCGATATCCTGTCTCACGTTGATTGTCCGACGCTGCTGAGTAATGTCAACATCAACGTTCCTGTGAGATCAACCCGCCATACAGATTTCCTACGTCTTCCAGCACACCGCACCGTTTTGGACAAAATAACCCATTTAATATTTTTGTCGACGTTTTAATGAAGTGTATGTTTATTTTGATTATATTATGACTAAGTGTGTGTTTAAAATAGTATAATTAGTTATATCTGTCTGTACGATTGGTTCGAAAACAAGTAATAAATGAATAAATAAATAAATAAATAAATAAACAAATTAATTATGGGCTCAGAAGTTATGTGGTCAAAATCATATTAGTGACATTTCGAAACTAAATATCCATCTAATATTTTGCACTCACTGAATCAATTTTTTAATTGTTAAAAGTGCAGATTTTTGCCAACTGTAGAACGTCAGTATTTTGAAAACTCAAATATCCATCTTTTCGTTGCACTCACTGAATGAATTTTATTTGATTGCTAAAATTGTGAAAATAAAAAGAGCAGGTTTTTGCCAACTGTAGGACATCTCTGGTCAAAATACAACATTGTTATGCAAAACACGACTCAAAAATTTACTATTTCGGGCATTTATCTTAACCAATTTATTGTAACAAGTTGCATTCGATTTTATTGTTCCTGTTGTCCTGCGTAGTAGACAAAAATGCGCGTTATAAACTGTCCATGCAAAATTTACACACGAATCTTAATTTTAGTTTTTACCCTCAACTTTAGTCGTGATTTTGTAGGAAGAAATACCATATAGGGTGTCCCAATAAGTATAAGCAAAATTTATGAATAACATTACGGCTTTCGTTTTTGGGGCTAATTGATTCTTGTTTTGCTTTTATTTCCCTTGCTATGTTTTACTGCAGCATAGCGTTACTTATTCGAGATCCATTTATTTGTACACCAAGAGTGAGGGATCTTTGATCAGATGGTACCCATTGGCTTCAGCACAGACCATTTTTAGCGATTTGGGTAACATTTTCAATCTTCTTTCAAAGTTATGATGGATTTCACTGCCTTAACATGCTCCACAAGTGTGCCTTTGTCAATTTCCTATGAATAGTTTAAAGAATCCAACTTCTTAACTCAAGAACCTTGAGTACGGATTCGACTTATTTTGCTTTGCCAGATTACCGTTTCCTTGCCAAATTACTTGCCAAATCATTGCTTTACTACAGAATTTTATCAGACAGGTTTGCCACATCTTGAACAAAGCAATTTTACGGAAAGAGGTTGAACGATTTTCCAATCAAGCATATGGTTCATAAGGGACCGATTTACGCTAGGTTTTTCATGTGCGCACTGAAATGAAAAGCAAGTCGAGTCAAGTACGAGACACTGAGACACCTTACTGTTGAGGTCGAAATACGTATCTCTCAGGATACAATTAAGTGGTGAAATTCAATGGATTGTTTAAACTCGTCTTATAGGGGGATCAAGATACTATTTAGAAAATAATAAAACTTGTAATCTAAAGGGCTTAAAGGCTCTAAAAAAGTGTTAAATGCATTCTCAATATTTTGAAATTACTTTGGATTTAGTTCAGATTTTTAAAACAATATGTAATTTCAAATTTTCAGTATTTATATCAAAATGAACATATTAGATTGATTATTTTTTACAATTTAACAAAATGTTAAATTCAATATTTTGCTATATAATTGTCATAGTCATCAATTGTCAAGACTAATGATGGACTCACATGTTCAAATTTTAACTCCCGAAATAAATTTTAAAGTCTATAGAGGAGGAAGAATAATTCAAAATTTTTTAATCTATCGGTTATTTTTCTAGTCTATATTACAATCACAAACTTGTCCCAGACACAACGTACCGTATATATATTTTAAAGCGCTGAGCCATTAATTGGTTTTTAGATGTGCTGTTTTAAACTTTTCTCAAAACATTTTGTAATAAACGGGAAGGGCATCAACACCGCTAGGTGTTTTAGTGTTAGAATTTTCCAATCTTCTGTATATGTCGACATATTGTATAGAATTGTAAGAATTGTTTTATTGGGTTTTATTTGTCAGTTGATGTGAACAGTAAAATAAGAAATAATTGAAATAGAATATGATGACTAGCGAAAATTGCTAATGCTAGGAAATAAACCTCGTTTCCCAATTAAGTAAAGGCGCTGGTTCGTGGAAGAACATCGAAAGGCTCGTTGTTTTGCTGTGCACGGAATGTGATTCTCAAGCAAATAAGAGTAGATACTGACTACTGACGACGTAACATCCGACACGGGGATTGAAAGCATTCGATACTATATTAGAGTAAGTGTTGATTATTTTTACAGGTGGGTGGACAAAGATACGGTACCTGATTTGCGCATAGGATATCGATTGGTAAAGGAGACAAGCACCGAGCACACGGTAGATGTTTTGATATAATAATGAGCTGTGTGCAAGGAACAATGACGAGCATTAAAATCAACCTACAATCGATTTGAGAATAGTGTTTTCGTTATCAAATAAATAATATTCGTGTTCTGCTTCAGTGCAGATGAAAACAAGACTCTTTTATCCTCTCAAAAGATCATATTTGCTCTAGAACACTGAAGATATGAAGCTTAATTAACTAACTTATTTCGACAAGAACGCTTTTCAGACAGTAGGTTGAGAAAAGAAAAACAGAGAACTCAAATTAGCATCTCTTCAAGTAATGTCGCTCGTCCTAGCTTATAATTTGAATATTTTGACTTGAAAAGAATGGCATTTCTAATATAGTGATTTTATACTTCCCTGTTCCTGATTTGGTAATTATAATAATAGAATCTCTTGAGGCATTTTTTTCTTCTAAATTTCAACATCAGAACAGTTCGGTAATTATTTCAAATTTTTTGTTTTTATTTTCATTGTTCAACTGTTAGATTTACAATCTGTAAACTTATTTACTGCTGTTGAGACGATTTTTCTAAAGGTGATATCAAATATTATCCTGCTCGTGTAGATTTTAAACAAAATTATTGATATTTTTCTTGTGTTTGAACACTAGCCTGACAAGCACAAGCCATGCAGGCGAATAGTTCCTCTTGCTTTATAATTTTCTGCCATCCATGTTCAGGATGCTTTTGCAGTGCAAAAAGTTATTGTCCTTCTAGTTTGATGCCTTTCCATCGTCATCCTTTACGGCTGTCGAGATTCGAGTGATAACTTTTAACGACGAGACAATAAATTTTATTCCACCTAACATTCACCTCTTATATGAAAATTCTTAGAATGAGCTACGTTTTGGTCCACACCGTTTGATGTGTCGTAACATAGAATACAATTGAATCCGGTTTGAATAATTTCCGCACCTCGGAAGCAATGAAACATTTATGCATTTTAAAACTCTGCTCTTATTTATACGACCCATTAAGAAAATATTATCATTTGAAATCTATTGTGATGGGACACGATCCACGTTTATTGCGTCTTTAAGTTTTGTCTAAGTCTGGGCATACAATGAATAGGCATCCATTTAAAGCTTTTTTACCGCACGAGAATCAATAACAATCAGACTTTCCTGCTCTGCAGACCGGAAATAATATCAATATTTTAACGGTCTGCCATCGATATCACCTGTCGCATCACCCTCCCAGTCTGACCTCCACAATGTGTACCTTCCAGGCACTGTTTCCTCGAGCCAATTTCAGGGTATCGATTTCCCTAAGGCCAGGCAGCCATTTGGCCCGACCCAAATGACGTGGTCCGAAAGCGCACGACATCAGCCGCCCGCATCGATTTTGCGTGAGCTATTTTTACGCGAACGACTTTCAATCGTCCAGTTCGGAATACGAAATTGGGTACGAAAATAACGTTTCGCTTGAACGGAACAAGTGAAAGTTCGAAGTTAAGGTGGGCACCAATAAGGCTGCCATTATAAAATGGGGCTGAGGTAGGTTGGATGAAAGCTCATCAATCATTGATGGTCACCTATAGGGCGGTTCTTACATCTTGGTCGTAGGGGTATGTGATATTCCGAAGTTAGGCTATTCGAATGCAGGGAATATAGTCCACATACCTATGTTACCTGGCCTGGTATTTGAATTTTCAGTTTTCATGACTATCATCTGTCAAGTTGTGTGAATACTACGGCGATTTTCGCGATAGTAATGATGTTTTCAACTTATAACTTCTTTGAACAATATCTGCCTATGCATGATTATTTTTTGTTGAAATAATTTCAGAAAGACATTCTTGTAACTCTGTATAAAATCATGACATATATATATGCCAGTTTTAAATACAAGAAAGAGAATTTGCCATCGCATACCCCTATTTCAACTTCGAAGAATGATGAAAGACTCCCATTTGATGCGGTCCCTTAGTGGCGTTCACAGGTGAGTGGTTTAATATCTTTACCGTCACCCCCTCACCTGAAGCAGCAGTAGTGGTAGGTCATAAAAAGCCTAATAAAAAAATGCGACATGGCATCCCATTAACTCAACCGGCAATTTTCAAACTGCTGACAAAGAATTTTTGATCAGCAATTATGGAATGGGTTTCGATTTAGTTGGCCGACGACGAGCTGTTGTGCGGTCTGGACGTGTGCCGCCGGTTGTTCGTCCTTCAGTTGTGGGTGGCTCTAGTCCCTAGAGCCCGGCCAGAGGTTGGATTCGGCCAAGTTTAGTGTAGGCTGTCAAACAGGGCCGCAAGATATTGGCGGTGACTGGAGCAATCGTTCCGAATCGACCGCACGCCGAGTCATATTGCCGACGATCAGCCTGAGGTTTGGAACAAGTGCAGAAGTGACATTCAGGCAAACATCTGGGAGAGTTTCTTCTGGTGCATGTTTGTTCGGATACGCAATATGGAAGAATTATTGTTGCAGTACTTGGATGATGTTGCGTGGAGGCAAAAAATTAAACCGATCCAAGCTGACTGGAATTCATATTTAAATTAGCTATAATTAAGAGTATAATTTGGTAGGTATTTTAGCTTGTTCGAATTTACCATTTCCCCCGCAGAGAAATAAAATTGATTTTTTGGGGAACAATGCATTTCTCATGCGTGTTTGAGTTCAACTTTGAACTATTGCCAACAAAGTACTAATTATTGCAAAGGATTTTTCTTCTACAGCGTGGATCATCAATCAACGAGGCTACTGAACTATAAATCGTTTAACAAGTGTTGTCTGTCCGTTGCATGAACGCTGGCCATATTCATCAGCTTTCGGAAGTATCAGCTTGGATAGAGGCAAGCAAAACGATTCGGCCAAGTAACGCAACCCCTGCTGCAAACCATCTATCTCAATTCAAGCACTAGAAACTGAAACAAGCATCTGCTTTGTAGAATCAGTAATAAATCTTTGCTAATGCAGTAGCATGAATTGTTCTCCATGAGAGCAGATTGAAAACTGATTTGATATTGGTTTTCGATAGCAAAATGTCAAAGTCTAAAATCAATTCATAATTTATAAATCAACAGCACCTGAAAGTCGAGTCAAGTACGAGACACTGATAACAGCCTTACTGTTGTAGTCGAAATACGTATCTGTCCAAGATACATATAAGTGATGAATTCAATGGGATTGTACAAACTCGTATTATGACAAGTGAGCAAACTGAAATCAAAATAAGCAATCAATCATTAAAATCTCATCATGTTCTCAGACTTTGCTCGGAAAAGTGTCTAGTGAGAAAAAGGATGATTGAAGTAAGAATGTAGGAAGGATGAAGTAAGAAGGAAAAATGAAAAAAAGAAGAAGGAAGAAAGGAAAAAAATATATTAACTTTTTATTTCGTCTTTTCTCTATTCCCAATCTGAGGATTTTTCAACTGTTTGCCCACACGGCATTCGCCAAATGATGTTTGGTCAAATGGAATTCTCTAAATGCCCTAACCGCCGTCATGTACAGACACGGTTCACTAGTCACTACGATCATACGGCCCTTCCTCTTCTCTACTGAATGTTCCAGATTTTTGCTTCAAAATTAAGTTATTGGAATCACAGACTTTCAGCAACTATTAACTTGATCTATTATTATTATAGGGAACTGTTCCGATCTCCATCTCACTGTACATATATCCATCTCATGGCTAAACAAAAAATAAAATTGTCACTTCTCTTTGTCAACATGCGTGCTCACTGCTGAAAAAATCACAAAATAATAAACAAAAATTCCTTTCCATTGCTTTGTTTTTGATGGGATGGAAATAGGAGCTATGAGATGAAGTGGCAAATTCCCCTACTTTGTTTTAAAATTAAAATTTCCATTTTTTAAATAGATGTTACACACTTCTCTGTCCTGGAATTTTTTATGTTTTGTAGTATCCCTCTCATGGGGATGTGGGGCCCTCCTTAGCCGTGCGTAAGACGCGCGGCTACAAAGCTGAACCATGCTAGGGGTGGCTGGGTTCGATTCCCTAGTGCCGGTCTAGGGAATTTTCGGATTGGAAATTGTCTCGACTTCCCTGGGCATAAAAGTATCATCGTGCTAGCCTCATTGATATAAGAACGCGTTTTTACAGGGATTGAAAGTGGCGGTTATATAAACATCGCGTGACATCTCTCATTTGAAATGAGAAATTATATTACTCTCCACTACTGTTTGCTGACTACACGAAATTGTCAAAATAGTGAAATGTTTCTCGGACTGCTATTACTCACAAAACATGGTGAACATCTTTACAGAGCTTGCTAAAATAAATTTTGCTAATGTTGCATATCTCGTTTCATCAGAAAAAGAAATCGACTACGTCCTCAACGGCAGCATCTTTATACGGGCTGACAAGTTAAGGCCTTGGTGTTATCTTACAGTGCTCTCACATTCCGTGTACATTATAACGATATCATGACTAGACTAATCGTCAACTTGATTTTATGTTCAAAATCGCTGATGGGTTCAGGGGATCTGATGTGTCTCAGATCTCTCTATTGCTCCATTATTGTTAGATCTTTATTAGAATCAATGCTATTGTTTGGTGTCATTGCTTTAATAGAAGCCGGTTCAAAAATTGTGAGGTGGCCCTACGCTTCATTGGTTGGCGTGACCATTGGAATTTGCACCGAACGAGGGATGCTGTCGTCTTTCAAGAATCGAATCACTCGATGTGAGAAGAAGAATCGCCGAACCGCTTCGTCACCGAAACTTTCTTTTCCTGGAGTCGAGGAGCAGCAATTATGCTTGGATCACCATCCATGCCTTCTGCCAAAATTAAAACAATGCTTTTCATATTTTGACTAAAGAGGTAAGACAGCCAAGGACTGAAAACCTCTTAAACAATGGTCAATGTGATCACTTATTTAAAAGTAGGCGCATGTCCGGATTAAGGCAATGGTGGATATGATTCCTTATTTAACCTTCTTCGGATATTAGAAAAAACTTACGAATGAGATGTTGGGGTCATATTATTAGAAAAGTAATGCTGATAAAACAGTCAAATTATAACCGAATTACAAAGTTTATATACCGTTCGAAAGATAAGCTCATCAATTTTGTGGCTTTGGTGATATGCTGGTTCTGGAGACAATCCAGGAAACGACTTCCACGGGACCTTGTCGGTCATATAAGGAGCATAAAATCGCTCCATATATGCCTTTCGATCGCTAATTCTTCATAGATTCTCTTAAAACGGTAATGTATGGTCCATGAGAGGGCTTCCGATGAAAGTGGCCACTCCTGGTACATGCAAGGTGCCCCAGGGAACCCGCAGGAGGGACATTTCCGTTTTAGCACCAAAATATGCCGTGCGGTCTTCCGTCATGATTTTCCACCAAACAGATGGTTATGCGCTGAAATCGATAGTGACCACATTGGGCACTCCTGGTACAAACAAATTGCCCCAGGGAACCCGCAGGAGGGACATTTCCGTTTTAGCACCAAAATATGGGTTGGCGGCTCCTTTGTCATGATTTTCCCAAACAGATGGTTATGCGCTTGAAATCGATAAGTGACCACATTGGGCACTCTGGTACAAACAAGGTGCCCCAGGGAACCCGCAGGAGGGACATTTCCGTTTAGCACCAAAATATGCCGTGTGGCGGCTCCTTTGTCATGATTTTCCACCAAACAGATGGTTATGCGCTTGAAATCGATAAGTGACCACATTGGCCACTCCTGGTACATGCAAGGTGCCCCAGGGAACCCCGAGGAGGACATTTCTGTTTACACCAAAATATGCCGTGTGGCGGCTCCTTGTCATATTTTCCACAGATGGTTATGCGCTTGAAATCGATAAGTGACCACATTGGCCACTCCTGGTACATCAAGTGCCCCAGGGAATCCGCAGGAGGGACATTTCCGTTTAGCACCAAAATATACCGTGCGGCGGTCTGTCGTCATGATTTTCTACAAAATAGATGATAATGCGCTGAAATCGATAAGTGACCTGGCACTCCTGGTACAAACAAATTGCCCCGGAACCCGCAGGAGGACATTTCCGTTTAACGCAAAATATGCCGTGTGGCGGCTCGTCATGATTTTCCACCAAACAGATGGTTATGCGCTTGAAATCGATAAGTGACCACATTGGCCACTCCTGGTACATGCAAGGTGCCCCAGGGAATCCGCAGGAGGACATTTCCGCTTTAGCACCAAAATATACCGTGCGGCGGCTCTGTCGTCATGATTTTCCAAAATATATGATAATGCGCTCGAAATCGCTAAGTGACCACATTGGCCACTCTTGGAGCCTATAGAGGTGCCCCAGAATCCGTAAAGGACATTTCCGTTTTAACACCAAAATATGTCGTGCAAAGCTCTTTCGTCATGATTTTCCACAAATAAGATGATTATGTGCTCGAAATCGATAATTGACCACATTGGCCACTCTTGGAACCTATGGGTGCCTTGGGACCCGTAGAAAGGAATATTTCCGTTTGAACTCAAAATATGCCGTGCTGGCTCATTCGTCTATTTTCACAAAATAGATTATAATGCGCTCGAAATCGCTAAGTGACCACATTGGCCACTCTTGGAGTCTACGAGGTGACCAAAATATGCCGGGAAACCGTAAAGGGGACATTTTGTTTAACCAAAATATGCCGTGCGGCAGCTCTTTCGTCATGATTTTCCACAAAATAGATGATTATGCGCTTGAAATCGATAATTGACCACATTGGCCGCTCTTGGAGTCTACCTGGGGCCCCAGGAACCCGTAGAATGGGATATTTCCGTTTAGCACCGAAATATGCCGGCGCGACGCTTTCGTGTGTTTCCCACCAAAGAGATGGTTATTTGCTCGATAAATAAGTTACCATTGGCCACTCTTCACCTATAGAGATCCCTTGGGAACCCGTAGAAAGGACATTCCCGATTAACACCAAAATATGTCGTGCGGCGGCTCTTCGTCATGATTTTCCACAAATGTATGATTATGCGCTTGAAATCGATATGATCACGTAGCAACGCCTGGAACCTATGAGGGCCCCAGGGAACCCGTAGATGGGACATTTCCGTTTTAACACCGAAATATGCCGTGTGGCGACTCTTGCGTGTGTTTCTCATTAAAGATGGTGATTCAGCTCGAAAACGATAAGTGACCATTGCCTACTCTTGCAGCCTGAGGTGCCCTCGGGAATCCGTAAAGGGACATTTCCGTTTAACCAAAAATATGTCGTGCGACAGCTCTTTCGTCATGATTTTCCACAAATTAGATGATTATGAGCTCGAAATCGATAATAGACCATTGGCCACTCTTGGAACTAGCCAGTGAAATCGATAAGTGAAACATTGCCACTCTTGGAACTAACAGGGGCGCCCAGGAACCCGCAGGAGGGACATTTCCGTTTAGCCAAAATATGCCGTGCGGCGCTCTTTCTGTGTTTTCCCAATGGGTTATTCAGCTCAAATCGATAATTGACCACATTGACCACTCTTGGAACCTGAGGGTGCCTGAACCCGTAGAAAAGGACATTTCCGCGGCTTTTCGTCATGATTTTCTACAGAATAGATTATTATGCGCTTGAAATCGATAAGTGATCACATTAGCCTCTTGGAACCTAGAGATGCCACAGGAAACCGTAGATGGTGACATTTCCGTTTTATACCGAAATGAATAAGTGACCACATTTTCCATTTTGGAACCTATAGTACCGCCGTGGAGCTCATAGGAGAGGACATTTCCGGCTTACTCTTACTCTTACTTAGTGATGCCCACGTAGCGTGTTTTTCAAGCTGCGTCACGCGCGTCACAAGGTACGGCCCAGTTTCGGTGCCGTGAAGAATCCATTGAAAGTGTCTGTGCACAAAATCTCACTCACTTTTAGGAACTTTTCCTCTACCAGATTGCTCGCAGTAAATAGCATTCGACGAAAATCTTACCCTATTGTTTCCTATTGAAAATTGACCAGATCGAATTATGGCTCCGAAGTTATGGCCAAAATACTTACACGCTGCATGGGAAAATCACTTTTCCACTTATGCTCAAAATTTTAGAATGAAAATAAACAAATAAGAAAATAAGAGCTATCTACCTTACTTTTATATTAGACTTCTTTATATATTTCTCAACCCTTCTGAACGAACGATAAAGGCACCATCACCACTGGGTAGATTAATCTTGTTTTTTCTATCAAATAGGTCATTCATTCTGAACTTAATATCTACAACCTACAAGGTACCAGAGTCTCACAGAAGGAGATTTTTCTTTATATCAAAATGTTGCGTTTCCACATCATTGTCCACGGCGATCGGTGAAAACAAACTTCTGAGTCGATATTGAAGGGACCATCGACTAATGGTAATATCGAGATGCGGAATAGAAAATCCTTGGAGAAGCTGTTCGAAGGAATTATCACAGTAGCCCAGAAACTATTTTTAATTTGACTCGGCAACGACAGTACATTTGATATAACCATGAAAATGTCCTCTCCTACAGGTTCAGGGCATCTCAAAGGTTCAAGTGAACAATATACTAATCAACTCAAGCACATTTTTGGTGAAAATAACAAAGAAAGAGCCACCAACGGCATATTTTGGTGTTAAAACGGAAATGTCTCTTCTACGGCTCCGGGGCACCCATAGGTTCTAAGGGTGGACAATATGTCAATAATCGATTTTGAGGGCACCTGAGGAAAACCACGACGAAAGAGCCGCCGCATGACATGTGTTGGTGTAAAATGAAATGTCCCTTCTACGGGTTCCTGCGGCCCTTATGGGTTCCAGGCGTTACCAATGTGGTCCTTATCGATTTCAAGCGCATATCATCTATTTTGTAGAAATCATGACGACAAGCCGATTTTTATATACTCTTATAAGAGGTTATAGTGGTAATCTAGAGAGGGCCATTTGGCCATATCTTACTCTTATAGTGGTCAGCAGAAGGTCGTCCTATAGTTTTATTGTTAGTTCTTATAATTTGATCTTGAAAACCATTCCCAGAGCGGAATAAAACTTGAAATGTTAAGGTAATGGAATAGTAGATGCACTCTCTTTTGAAAGTAGTCGCTTCTCGGTTAAGGTAATGCTGGATGTGAACTTTTCTTTAAAAGGCGTTTGTCCAGCATAAGGCGATGGTGGATATGACCATTTCTTATATATAGTAGGCGCTCGCCGAATTAAGAAAATATTTATGTGATCATTTATTTACAAGTAGTATTCACTTGCTCAAATTACGACAATTGTGGATATGATCTCTTTAAATGAAGCGTATGCTTGGCATATGACGATGGTGCATTGACCCTTTCTTTTATAGTAGGTGCTTACCCGGATTAAGGGAATGGTGGATGTGATCCCTTCATTAAAACTAGGCTCTTGCTCGGATTAATGCAAGGTGGATGTGATCACTGCTTTTAAAGTAGGCACTTGCCCGGATTAGGGCAATGGTGGATGTGATTCCTTCTTCCGCATTAAACTAATCCCCTCCTCGATACCTTTTTAAAAGTAGGTTTGCACACCATAAGCAATGGTGGATTGTATCCCTTTTTAAAGTGAAAGGTGATTCCTTTAGTGAAATAGAAGTTTGTCCAGAATACGACTGTGGTAGATGTATTCGTCCTTCGGATGTAGGCCTTTCCTGGAATAAGGTAGTGTTAATCCCGGACGTCGGCCCGATGTAAGGCAATGGTGGAAATGATTGCTTCTTGAAAAGTTGCGCTTCCTGGATTGAGACAATCTTGGATTTAATCCTTTCTTCGAAAGTAGCTGTTCGTTCGGAATCAGCAATCAAGATTCTTTGTTGGATGTAGACGTTTTCCTAGAATAAGTAATTGAAAGGTGTGATGGTGTATAGTTCTGCCGTTTGTTTGTCCGAAAATGTCTGTTAGAATGAAATGTGTGGAAAAAATTGTCATCGAATTTCAAAAACGACATTGCTCTAAATTCATTACCAAAATAGACCCCATGAAAATTTGAGCTCAATCGGACATGTTTTAGGGGTGCCTAAATTCAGCAATGTTTCCAAATTTTTACCCATAAAGATTTTCCCAAAGGGGACCAAAGGAAAAGTCGAAACCCGATTTTTCGTTTTGATGAAATGACTTAAAAATGCATGAAACGTTAAGATCCAAAACATTCGATTTTTTAAAATTAATTCTCAAGTTTCATGCATTTGAGTCCATTAGCAACAAAAAAATTTCCCTTTGAGAAAAAAAGTTTTGATTAATTTTGAGCGATCCCTAAATCATGTCCCATTTACTAATTTGCATAGGGCGAAAAGTTTGCGTATCGTCGGTGTTGAAATTCGATGAAAAAGTCCCAAAATTGTCTTAAGAGAAAAAAATGTTTTTCTTTCATTTTTTAATATCATCGGATCTCGGCGTTGCATGCATTTTAAGTCATTTGGCATCAAAACAAAATTCGATTTTCGACTTTCCCTTTGGTCCTGGAAAATTATCATGGTATAAATTTCAAAACATTGATGAAAGTCTGAGCACCCCAAATCATGTCGATTGAGCTCAAGTTTTTTACCATGGTCATATTTTGGGGCAATGTTTAGAGCAATGTCATTTTTGAAACTCGAATATTCACTTTCATTGGCACCCTAATGTCTATCGTCAGTCTCATATCAGAACATATCCTAGATCTGCTCTATCTGGGTTTTATTACCCATTCCATCCTAACCCGCTACATTATTTAATTGATATATGACAGGAACAACTTTCCTGAATTTTGTGGGCCGTGCAATACTGCAAAAATAGCTGCTTAAAAAGCCTTCTCTTGCTAAACATCGTTTGAAAAAGCTTTTATTTGATTTAAATTAACAAGGTGCAGCACTCATTTCAGTCATAGCGATTGCATTTCCGGCACACTTCACCAGTTCCGCCTGAGCAAATTTTACTCAATCTCTCATCATCTTACTCTCATTCCTTCTCGGGACGTAGAAAATGCGACGTGAACAAAAACATGCGCGTTCTACGAGACATGATGCCAGATAGTATTATTCATAATCATTTTTATTTGGTTGAAAGAATATATTCACTCATCCAAATTCCTTCCAAACACTTAAAAAATATATTTTTTCACTTTTTGATATCGCGAGAATTATAAATAACATGATAACGTCAACGTATTAGCAGTTTTCCTATTCACAATGAAGAATTATTTTCATACTAAAAAGCCTTCTGCATATCAGCAAGGTGCGGCTAAGTTCTTAAACCGGGTGAATTTTTGTTCGGTTTGAGGATACATTTCTAAATGTTCTATACTTTTTTAAGTTCTTGTAAACGGACAACGAAGCGAATGTTCGGAATCTACATTTTAATTTCAATAATTGGGTAAATTAGGAGTGAAATAAATGGTTGAAAAATATTTAGTGTTATGCTATTTAAATGGGACACTTTTAAAATTACAAATAATAAACCTACGGCTTCCAAACAGTATAAATCCTTAGTTTTTCTGTGTAGTGTACTCATTGTTAAATTTTCGAGGAAACACAATTTGTTAATGCTAATCGGATGTAAAATTAAAATATTTTGTAAATTTTTCAGGAAATTTTTCTTTGACATAAACTGGAGCCCATAACATTTGGACAATTTTCGATAGAAACAATGAGTAGAATTCCCCGTTAAATGATACATTTTCGGGCGATTCTCCTTCTAAAGGTAAATTTTGGCCATAATTTCAGGCCCATAGTCTGATCTAGCTAATTTCCAATAGAAAATAATGGAACAGGACCACCGAAAGGAAGTGGTTACCTCCATTGCATTTATCGAACTAAATCTAAATTCTTCTTATTGGCATTACATCCCCACACTGGACAGAGCCGCCTCGCAGCTTAGTGTTCATTAAGCTTTCCACAGTTATAACTGGAGGTTTCTAAGCCAGTTACCATTTTGCATTCGTATATCATGAGGCTACATGATGCTTTTGTGCCAGGAAGTGAGAACAATTTCCAATCGAAAATTCTAGACCGGCACCGAATCAGACACCACCCTCAGCATGGTCTTGTTTTGTAGCTTCTTACCGCACAGCTAAGGAGGGTCTTTGAGGTATTCAGCCTTATAATCAATCCCTAATAGAGGATGATTTTTTCTTTTACAACATAGAAGGTATACGTCTTCGCGAGAGTTGTAGCAAAGTTCTCCTGAAAAACTTGTCGAAGACACCAAGTTCGTAATTACATTACTTTTGAAGATTTATTGCTTTTTATGCCAACAAGTTTTTATCATGTTCGATGTATAACGATAACCATACAAGCATGTGGAGACGCATGGTGCATTGGTTCGTCAACTCCTTGTGTCTACTTTGGATAGTTGATGATTTTTGATAAACATTCCTACATCCACTTACAGCTCTACAGATCAGGTTTTAATTTAAAAGTTATTTCTTCTACTTTTGTTATGCATATGAGAATGACTGCCACAATTTGCCTGATGTCAAGTGCAGTTAAATCAAATATGTTATAACTTTTTATTTTAAGTTTTAAGTCACAATAGTCACCAACAGCGTATTTTAATATTATCTAAAATTTTTAGCACAAGCAAAAAATGTAAATGAAAATGAAAAAGTGCTGAGTAGTTGCAGAGGTGGTAGATGTGGATTAAACTGTGGAGGATTTTCGTGCAAGACATACAGATAAGCTATACCAAGGAGATGGTCCAGTGTGACAAATGCACAGGTGGTTCTATTTCTTTTTGCGTGGGTGTTCCGGAACATCGCTGACAAGAGCTGAAGTTGTACTAACTGCGTTACAGTGACATGGGTCCAGCAACTAGGCGAGCTTCAGAAAACGTCGATAGCAGGATGACGACAAACAAGATCCAGGTCAACGAAACCAGCATTTGCAACATCGTAACACACGCTGCACAATCTGTGGTTTCTCCGCAAATGGAGTTCGAAAAATCCGCCTCTCTAGATCAAAATTCCGTCAACGTCCAACACCGCGACCGGTCAAACAAAGACCGATCAGTAGAAGCAGCAGTGGGAGTTCCTAATGAAACAGTCGGTGTGTGGACCATCCGGTTGTGGACGCGCCAAAGCATGTAAGTGCTCATTTCGTCATCAGAGAGTCAGCGATAAAACGTGCAAAAGCCAGGTCTTATGCGACTACAGAAGGAAAGAAGAGTTTCAGAAGCAGAGGAAGAACGGCGTGAAATCGCCGAAGCGAAAGCAACCGGATAAGCATCGCAAGTTCCTGAAAGAAGAAGTAACGACTGCTAGAAGAAGCATTGAGCGAAGGGTTCAGAAAGAGTGAGAAAGGATTGAAGAGCTGCGGCAGAACCTCGAACCGAGTGGGCGAATGGGTACAGAGAGCATGTCAAGCACAGACAAATTGAATCGGAAGCGGATGGTTGTCACAAGATGACCTACACCGTCCCTTGACGACAGGACAACTCCACACAACGGCGGTTCGAACACAACGTATTCGTTTCGAATCATATACCCAAACGGATTCCTAACAATGTGGAAATCGGTCTGCGATCAATTCCCTATTCAACAATTTTATCAGGCAAGCCGTAACTGCAAGGCATGTCATCAGATTCTCCGATCCTCCGTTAAGAACAACCTTCCTATCTTGTGCAATACGTACAGCCACGATATGACCACCATTTAATTTTACTACGCTTCAATGGACAGAGTTCTAGCTCCACCGGCCTGTTCTACGGAATCACCAGCCGAACCTTCAAAGTGGCATCCACGCCTTTCCCGGATCGTTTCACGAGGAGTCTCGAGACAATTCCAGCTTTCTCGGTCCCAGTGGCGGCCAGACAAGCCGTTCCCAGAGATCTACAACGTTTTCGGGAATCTTGAAGATGGCAGATGTTTCTACTAACGGTGTATTTTTTCGGTATAGTTTTCTTCAAACGGTGCCTAGCAGCCTGGCGACTTTCAGCAGCTGGATCTGCGCCTTAGAGAAGCCGTCATGTTCGTCACCTTCCGTCGTCGATGAAAAGCTTACCTATAGCGAAGCTCGTAACTCCAAAACGGTTATGCGTACCTTAGCGCCATTCGAGACACTGTCTATCGAGGAGAATAAAAACTTTGCCAAAGGAAGATTCGACCTCAAAACCAAATCCGGCGAAGCAGGGTTGCCCAATCTGTAAATGCAGCCGAACCGCCGACGAGTATAGGCGCTTTTAGAATTCTCCCGAAATCCGTTGGGCTGTTATCAGGGAGTTCGCGTTCTGTCGTACCTTGTCTTCATACGCATAAGATACTAACGCCAAGCCATGGGGCAAAAATGGGTGCGCCTTCCATCACGAGCTTCTGCAACGATTCAAAGGAAGCCTCAGAACGGCGCGTGGTGGTCGAAAAAGGGAGTGGACCGTCCTGCTCCACTCTGCGGAAGTCCATCGGATCACACTCATCAATCGCTACTAGCTCAGCACTATTTCGTTACCTCCCTGTCGTACTATGGGAAAACTAATCTAGTTCGCACGCCTTAACGAGGTTAGGAGCTTACCCTACCCGATCAGACCTTGCTGATGTGCTCCAGCTAGATGGTGTCGAAAGATCGCTATTTTGCGGTGGACGGAGGGCAACGAACGCTGAATCAGGTTCCGAGCCTACAATCTTCAAATCACTGGAAACGAGGTGGGAAGCAAGCGGTCCAATCTCAACGATGTGCGAACAGTGGAGAACTGTAGCTACCGACAGCTTGGACATGACCAATTTCTGCGAGGAGAATCCACACTCCGACATTTCCGATGGATTCTATCGAGGTGTGATCCGTATTCTGATTGAGCGACGCACGCTCATCTTGGCCTCGTCTTGAAAAGCAGAAGGAGAGTTTGGGCGCGTCCGCAGTGAAGACATGGTTGGGCTGGACGCTAGAAACGCGAATTTGCCACTGTGCATTGTTGTAAAAAATTCGATATGTCCATTCAGGCTTATAAACTGTTAAAGACTATATTTTTTTTTGTTTCGCTTATATACGAGCTGTTGTGCATGATTGTGAGGAGTTATATTGTACTTCCTCAAAAGATGCTACATATCCTAAGGGACGGAAGAAAACGATTACTCACATATTTTCTGAATTTTTCTTATGTCGTTGGCTGATTGCTAGTAAATTGGACAATCAGATAATAAGCCATGAAATATCAATGTGTGATCCTTCACTCTAAATAGACACATGAGAATGTAAACAATTGAAGAGTTTCAGACTACAATTCCTTCACGAGTTCAATTAACTAGCCTCAATATCTTGATGCTTTCGAACAATTCCGATTGTGAATATCAGGATCATATGTTCATTTATTTCGGAAGGAAGAATAAATGAAAATTAATTTCATTTTGAATTCAAATCAAACCCTGTGCTAGTTATAAAAATCACAAACTAAATAATTTACTTCATGGAGGCGATGGTTATTCAAAACTGTCAAGCAACTAAGTAATATCTAAGTGAAATCTAAATTGATGAAACATGTACCTGCAGGTTTAATTGCTAAACTATGGATGGTCAAGACCTTTTTTGAATCGTGTTCAAAAACAAACATAATCAATTTTGCAATTAAAATGAAAAACATCTATAAATCAAAGTTGATAGGTTTGAAATGATACTAAATCACTTGAAATCTGTCATTTCTTGTATTTAGTACGGAAGAAAACTCTAAAGACTACGCCACTCTTCCTATCGTGGATCACTGCCCCTCGCATAAATAATTCTAATAGCTTCGCCAATCTAACGATTTTTTTCTTTCCACCAGGTTTCACATTCTTTATTGCAGGTTTCCCCATCCAGGAAGCCCCCGCTCCTGTCACCCCTCGACCGCCTAAGGTAATCGGCGGACTTCAAACGTCCTCTCCCTCCCATCGCACCATGGATCTCAGCAGCAGAAGGTACACATAAAGGCTCAGAATTTCATGCGCAGTACCGGGATCGGAATCGCAGGGCTGAAAAACTGTCCCATAATCAGTTTATGGACGTTTGGAGTCACTACGATGGGATGATGGTGTCTGTATCTAACTTGACAGCTACTTTGGTTTGGAATGATGGGAAGAATAAGACAGAAGCAAAATCTAGCACTTTTCGAATTCTGTCTGTTGTGCTTAATCGCAGGAAGGAATCATTTTCTAATCAATTTCAGACGATTAAAGTTTAAAGGAAAATAGACATTTCTGATTTCAGATTTTTTTATTCTAAGCAAAGACCTCAAGCTAATAACTAGTACAAAAAAGCATCAAAGATCTATTGATCATCAAGATATATGTTCATGTTTGCAATTCATACAAATTTTGATCATACAGTAACCCTAAAATCAAAAAAAAAGAGCATGCACATTAAAATCCTTCTTAAAAATAAAGCTCATTCCCGAATAAGCGAGCATATCAATTATGACCAAACATATTAACTTTTTTCTTTATATTTGAAATCCTGAGAGAACAGTTGTCTACCAGTGAAGCGAAGTCTTCTCTATAAAGTGCAGCCTCAGATTATCAAATGATTCTCAATTCATGTTCCCCTATGGAAATAAAACTTTGTGCTTCAACTTCCTTCTTCTCAGCCGTACCATGCAATTATATGAGCAAGAGAAGATTTGCACTGAATAAAAGATGCGCATCCAGAAAATTTTTATTCAAACTTCCTCTAGCACAGAAATCAGCTTTGAAAGAAGATACCGCCTGAAGATCACACAAACTAATTCCTGGCTCATATGGGAAACTCCCACTAACCATTATTTGTAGTTTCAACTGCCAGATCTTTTCCATGATTTCACATATGACTTAGAACCGACCTCGTGATTGATGGAGTAAACCTAATATGGGAACTTGGGTCCTCGTTCGATCTAGCGGTTCTCTTTTTATGGGGAGCTTCTACCAACCGACGGATCGGTTTGATGTCTCCCTCCACGATGGCCACCCAGAAACGGGGCGATTTTCAGTCCACCTCTTGAGCTTTGAGCACAAGAGCACAGCTACTGGTGTTTGCACACCCGTTTGATACTATTTTCTCCACATTACCGAGAGTTGATTTCTGTCACCGGCTTCAGCCAAACCTTTGCACGATAAAGATGATGATGATGACGATGATGATGCTGGGTGTGCGGTGAGTGAATAACCGCTGCCACTGCAGTTCGTTCGGAGCGGAAAATGAATGAAAATCATACGTGATTGCCAGCCACTTGACGGTTATGGGGAAACAGGTACAGAACGGACTGAAATAAACACGAGAAGTTTTCAGAAAAAGCATTTAAGGTTTTACTTTTCTACTTGTTTGCTTCCTGTGTATCATTTTTTTGTTATGATCTCCAAAAATGAATTTTGATAGAAGCCCGGTGACCCATAGTGTTATATACTAATCCCATCGAGAACTGAGGTAATGTCTGTATGTGTGGATATGTTTGTGTACAAATTTTGTAGACACACTTTTGGAACTAGCATTGTCGAATCAATCGCAACAAGTTTCATTCGACGTCCCATTATTTGCTATTAGAATAGACATCGGACTATGGGATCAAAGTTATGGCCAAAATACTATTTTTTATGCCCAAAACACGCTAAAAATACTCAGTTATATTGTTTTACTATTTTTTGCACGAGAAAAGGCTTCCAACACTGCTAGATGGATTAATCAGGGTTTTTTATTTCCTCTTCTTTCATAACTTTTGTTTCTTTACATGTACATAATCCGTCTTTTCCCTTCGTACATATTCTTGCGCCAGTTTGCTGTTCCTTCGTTTTCATTATGCTTCCTTTTTCCTTCTTTTTTTCTCGTTGTGTTTGTTGCTTTTCATCTTTGACTTTTCCTTTTCACTGTTGCTTCAATCTACTTTTTCATATTTGCTTTATTTTGAGATTTCAACAAGCCTCGGAATCAAAACTAAGCCTACAGGATCTTAGAGTAATTCTACTCTCTGTATCTCTTACTGATCTTGATGCTCTTTGAATTCATTATGAAATTGCTATCCAGGCCATCACAGTCCTGCCGTGTATTATAAAGAATACCATTTCTAATGTTTTATAAATTAATGCCTTTTTTTTTCGAAGAAGTGATCAGAATCGCATATTTGGAGTCATAAGCATCTGGATTTTGTGTATTCTGGGATGTCCAAGAAAGACTTGTGGTAGTACCTAGTTGAAACTATAAACATTTCTTTTGCATGAAAAAAAAATCTTTTTTATCGGTTTTTAATAGGTTGTTTTACTACCTATTTTTCGCATGTTATCCGCTCCTCAAGCCAATGAACTGAGTCTTCAGACATTATTTAGAGTTGAAAGGTTTTTTAAATTAAAAACTGTCTCGTTCTGATACTTAAATTTTGATAATATTCTGAGTCGATTACCTGATTCCCCCATGGTGCAGTGTGATCGACTATCGAACGAGGCCCGTGACAACCAACATTGAGTTACCCTGGAAGATGAATTTCAGATGCTTACACAGAGAAGATAAAGAACCTAAGAACGTTGTTCAAATCGAAGTTCAAATTTTAACTCAACGGTAGATGGTTTTCACTCTCTCTCATAGATGATATTACTACAAAGAGAAGCTGCATCGACCCAACGCAACGTGTCTGTTCTGTGGAAGTATTCAAATTAGAATTTTTCTTTGTTCATAGTCTCGGAGAGTGAAAATAATATAAATTTGAGTTGGTGGGTGAAATTGGGTGAACATTTAACAGTACTCCCGGATTTTTTTTCGCATTTCCTTCATTAGCTTCTTTCACGCAGGACGGATTTGAGAAGAAAGAAACATAAAGTGAGTTGTTCGCGTTTCCGTGTGAACAGCAAATACGATGCCGTTGGGGTTCAATGGGGAAGAGATGGCCGTCGTCAATGTCATCGAGAAAAAGTAGAATCATTGAAATTCCACACGGTTGGTATACGAAATAAAGTGTATTCATGTTATAAAACAAATAAAAGATTTTTTTTTCCAAAAGGGGTTAGAATTTTAAAAGCACACAAAATGGCCAGTATCTCGATTTTCATCAGAAAAATATTTTAAAAGCTCTTTTAGTGGAATGTATTCAACCGTCTAAGACGAGTTAAATCTCCATTTAGTGAGTCAGTACAAGACACGAAGACGACCACAGTTGTGAGATCGAAATGCGTATCTGCAAAGATATCAAAATAATTGGTGGAATTAAATGGAAGTACTTAACTCGTCTTAACGAATCAATTTTTATATTTTCAAATAAGCAGTTAATGCTTTTAGATTGTTGAAACATTTTTATTTTCATTATCTTTATCATGCCATGTAAAATTTCCAAATTTAGAGACTTTCCCCACGGCAGTTAAACCCCAAGAGCAATGGAACAAAATGGTGAGTAAGAAACACCAATATGTGACAGAAAATAAATGGAGCAATACGTAACTTCTTCTGTTGCCTCGGTGGTATAGTACCAATGAACTTCATAGAATTTCTAATATTGAGACATTGCAACAAATTTAAAAAAAATTTCTAATTTTAGACAAAAATCGTTGCAATCTTCTGTGTAACGAATAACTCCTTGTACCCTTAGTATAAAATAGGTTAAGTTTTAAGTTTTTTATGTATAATTCCAACGCGAATCGTATTCAGATATTCAATATAAGTCGCGTGACCCTTGTTAGATCAAATACTGTTATACTATCTTCTGACGTTTCGATGTTCCGTATAACAAATAAAAAGTTTTATAAGGGTACAACTTTTGCTACCTGAGTTACACATATGTTACGTGCCGGTAGTCCTCTACAGAAACATGGACAATGCTCGAGGAGGACTTGCAAGCACTCGGAGTGTTCGAGAGACGGGTGTTTAGGACTATCTTTGGCGGTGTGCAAGAAGACAGTGTGTGGCGGCGAAGAATAAATCACGAGCTCGGCCAGTTCTACGGCGAACCCAGTATCCAGAAGGTGTGTCCTATCCAGTTTTCCGCGAGCGATAATGGTCGCCAGCTTGCCTGCGGTTTAGTCTCTGAATTGACGTTTGTGGAGGTCAACTGCGCCCACCGCTCCGAGCATTTTGATCAATGTGGTGTAAAAGAAGGCTTAAATTTACTTCATCAGCACCTTCTCATATGCTACATTGGTCAGAGGGCTCGGTGCGGTGGGTGCAGCTGACCTCCAGAAACGTCAAATCAGAGACTAACCTGCAGGCAAGCTGGCCATTAGCGCTCGCGGAAAACTGAAACAGTTTTTACACTCCCCATAATGACAGTTGCTATGCATATTTTTGACAGTAACTGTTTCCAACACTGAGCCCCGGGGTCAAAAGAAACCCAACACACGACGGTACCATATTCGCATAAAAGTCGAGTCAAGTACGAGACCTTACTGTTGAGGTCGAAATACGTATCTGGAAAGATAACAAAACGTTATGGAAAGTACTTAATTTGTCTTAGACAGTTCATTATGAACTTCTTATTTTTCAAAACATTTCAAATTATGGAAGTGTTACGATAACAAGTAGTCACTACGATTTTTTCCCCATACACGCTCCGACGGCTCCACCCCAGTACCCCGAATGTCAGTGCCCCAAATGCCATTACCCCGAATGGGACAGTATCCTGAAAACCATTACCCGAATGGTACACTACCCACCCGTAAGGCCAGTATCGCTGGCGAACAGAGGAGATGATGCCTTCTTTGAATGAACGCGTCTGCCCGGTATAAGGCGGATAGAGGAGATAATGCCTTCTTAAAATGAATGCGTTTGCCCGGTATAAGGCGATCAGAGGAGATAATGCCTTCTTTAAATGTACGCGTTTGCTCGGCACCAGGCACATAGAGGATATAATGTCTTCTTCATACGCTTGCCCGGTATAAGGCGATCAGAGGAGATAACGGCTTCTTTAAATTAATCTTTTTTCCTTGTACAAGGTACACATAGGAGATAATGCCTTCTTTATACGTTTGCGTTGTATGAGGCGAACGGAAGAAAGGATGCCTTCTTCAAATCAACGTTTTTTTCTGAATACAAACAGAGCTTTCTCTCTCACACCTACACAAAATATATTACTCACTCAGTACCTATTCCTCACTACCTCACTCACCTACTCTTACTCACTCACCCTCACTCAGAGCTCACTCACTTACTCTCAATCTCTCAATCACTACTTCTGACTCACTTACTCTTAACCTAGTAGCACAACTCACGCTAATTTAGTTGCAGCAACTTAAATGTGACCAAATTTTATTGCATTTGAGTTGCTGTAACTGCTCTACAACATGTGTGTTACTCGGGAATCAGTACTGCAAAAGGTCGTGACCGCCATAAAACAGAAAGCAAAGTGCTTTTTTCTATATCTGGCGACCAAATGAAAGAATCGTGGGTTCTTTGATCAATTTTGCATAAAAAGCAGCCATGAAAGGATGTGCTTTGTTTTAAAATTAAAATCTCTAAATTATTTTAATAGATATATGCAGAGAACAATAACTGGACGAAAAATTAATCTTTTGACGTAAACTCCGTCTAATGCTACGTACACACCAGTCAAGCAGTTTGACGAACATTGACTCCGCCCCAAGAAAACGCTTCGGTTGCTGCTTTGTTTGAACGTGTGTGAAATTGTTCGAACAACCATTTGACAGTTGGCGACTCGGTTGGAAAAAATTAAAACGGTTTGATTTTTGGTTTGAGTTGTCGGGGTGGAGTCAAGGTTCGCCGAACATGTTTGAGCATTTGTAGTGAAGTTGCACAAACCCCATATATTTTTTGATGGTTGGTGATAAAGTTGGTGCGTCGGTCATTCGTGTGTGATATTGTTGGACGAATAAATTGGTTGTTCATGTGGCTGTTGGCTAATTTTGATGGATGTTGGAATAAACGAGAGGTGGAGTCAATGTTGGTCAAACTGCTTGACCGTGTGTACGTTCCATAAGGGGAAGACTCTGATACAGGGTGTAAAACGGAAATTTCCAAATTCGAGACCGTCACGAAATTAGGATAGATTTCAAACGCTAATAGCTCCTTTATCTTTCAATGGATTTTCGAGATTTTTATATCAATCGAATCGGAAACTCTCCAGCATTTTCTTATGCCCATTGGAACTATTGAATATTAACGTAAAAACATTGAAAACCCCAATTCTTCAGAAACCCAGTAAAATTTCAGGGTTTCGTTACGGCCTCATATGGTGCGGTTGGTTCTTGCGCTCTTCTTTTTTGCGGTGATTCGCACAAAAACTATAACAAAAGTGCCAAAGCCATGACCGCGGTCGAAGCAAAAGAAATGTTTATGAAAAAGTGCTTATGTGCTGGACATGTTCGCCCTTGCTAATAATTATTTAAAGCTTACACTGATGGACATAATTATACTTCAAATTTTCATTGTAATCCCTCGAAATGCATAAACAGGTTAGGCAATCGTAGACTAACATTATAAAGCCAATTTTGACGTAAACTGCGTCTAAGGGAAGACTGGGATACAATTTGTACAATAGAGACACGGTAGGTATTTTCGTCCTTCGTCGTATGGGTCAAAACATATGAAAGCAACGTCCATTTGCTGGAACTACACTTAAGCAGAACGTTTCTCCTGAGCTTACGATTCGGTACGGATGAGTTCGGCAAAAAAAATGTCTCTTTTATTGGTTTTCGAGACTATGACGAAAAGACGAAAATGCCTGCCGTAACCCTATTTCAAAACTGAGGACCATCATGAAATCTTGTAAGATTTTTAAAGTTAATAGCGCCTTTATTTTTAATGAGTTTTTAAAAGTTGTTTATCAATAGACTCGGAAACTTGCCACCAGTTAGCAAGTTTTATTAAAATTGATTATTAACTTTAAACAAGGTTATCTCACCATTTGGGCAGCACCCCTTAAAATAATACTTCAAAGAATTTAATAGCCATTTATTAGGCAATTACCTTTGAAATGCATTAACCACTCTAAGTCGAATAGGTAATAGTCAAAGAAAGGCATCATCACCACTGGGGAATGAATTCGGGTTTTTTTATTGAAAATTTTAAATTGTCGCATTCAATTTTTCATGTTTTGAATTACGTCAATTTTGTTCGAAATCAGTAACATCAGCAGAGATTCCATGTTGCCGTGCCACATTGCATAGTTCGATAAACCGTGAAGCGATAGATGTACTTGCTTTTGGAAATTTTTGATGTCATGTCCATCGAACTATTTCATTTATTACGCGACGCAGAGAATACACTATTTGAACACTTACCCAAGCTAATTCAGCTAAATGTAGTCATGTAACTACTGTTCTGATGTTAGCCAAATGAGTGTTATAATGAATATTATGCAACCCATTTGATTTGATAACGTTCATTAAAGCACCCATTTCGTTGGTATGGAAAAGTAGGCCGTTTTATGACTCAACAGTGAACTGTAAACCAGATATTATGATCAGGAATTGCAAAAAGTTAATTACAGTCGCCTTTCCACATCTCCATATTGAAGGGACCATCGAGATAAGGAGAGATCGAGGAATTAAAATGGGTAGTAGATGGAAAAAAGCTCGTTGCTATGAAAAACGGTAAAAAACCAAATGTCATTTCTTCTGTTTGATGTGTTTATCATTGCCCCAAGGTTGTCTAGTAGCCTAGAAACTTGAATATATCGACATAGAGATACCAAGATAGGGAGGTTATCGAGATGCAAAAAGCAAAAATGTATGTAGTTCGTAGGGACGGAGAAAAGGTAGAGATGTAGGGTGTCGACGGTAATTGGTGCGCGATCGGTGCAGAACATACTCGCGAAATATCGAATCGTGGGAAAATCAATTTAACACGTAAAAGAATTACATAAATATTAACATTGGCGTAACTACCTCGGATGCCTAGGTGGGGGTGTATGACCCCTTTATATTTTATTTTCGAAATTGACCCTCTTTTGATCTGAATTCTCGAACATTTTAACATCTCATCAAGTTATCAGCGGTAATGTGACAAATGCAGTCCAAACACCTAAGGCAATTGTGGATCCATCACACTCATTCATATTATTCTTTTTTCTCAAGCACGTGCACGTGTGCACGTGTGAGCAACAACTCACAGTCTATGTTTAATTGCGCTCGACTAGCGTCAGGCAGTCGATATATTTGCATACTTCATAAATATTCAATCTATCTCAAATGAAAAAAATAGTGACACTTTCCATGGATTCCGCCGAGAATCTTCCAAGAATTGTGATGAGAATCCTTTAGTGATCCTGATTGGAATGTTCCAAGGATTCCGACGGGAATCGCTAGATATTTCGAAATGAATCTTTCAAGAATACCGATGGGAGCCTCCAGGGATCATGAAGGGAATCCACCAGAGATTTCGGAGGGAATGTTTCAGGAATTCCAACGGAAAAATTTCAAGGATTCCGACGAGAATGTACCAGGGATCCTTCACCCTCCAGAAATTTCGACGTGAATATTTCAGGAATTTGAAGGGGAATATTCCAGGGATTTCGTCGAAAACCCTCCAGGAATTCCAATATGATGGTTCCAGGTATTTCATGAGCAATGTTCCAGAGATGATGACGCATATCGTCGAAGAATTCCGAAGCAATCCGTCGAAGGACTTCGAAGCAAATCGTCGAGCGACTCCGAATTAATCCTTCAGTTATTTCGAAAAGCGATCCCGAAGGGAATCCTCCAAGGATGTTGAAGCAAATCGTTGAGGGATTTTGAGGGATTCCGATACAAATTATCAAAGGATTTCGAAGCAAATCGACGAATGGTTCCAAAAAATCGTTAAGGGACTCTGAACAATATCTATGAGAAATTCTGAAGCAAACCGTCGATAGTGGGGCCCTCCTTAGCCGTGCGGTAAGACGCGCGGCTACAAAGCAAGACCATGCTGAGGGTGGCTGGGTTCGATTCCCGGTGCCGGTCTAGGCAATTTTCGGTAAAGAAATGGGCATAGAAGTACCATCGTGTTAGCCTCATGACATACGAATGCAAAAGGGTAACCTGGCTTAGAAACCTCGCAGTTAATAACTGTGGAAGTGCTTAATGAACACTAAGCTGCGAGGCGGCTCTGTCCCAGAGTGGGGATGTAATGCCAATAAGAAGAAGAAACCGTCGATGTGTTCCGAAACGAAACGTCGAATGATTTTGAAGCAATTCTTCGTGGAATTCCGAAGCTAATCGTCAGCCGGATTCCTTATTGTCTAGAGATCCCAACGCAGATCATTTGCAAAACGTCTCGAGTCACTACGAATTAAATCTTCAAAGAATTACGAAGCAAATCGCTTCGATTTTGATTTGTCAAGGAATTCCTAAACCAATCTTAAAACGAATCTGGAGATATTCCGAAGCAAATCAACGAGAGGTTCTAAAGCAAATCCTCCATGGAAGGGTATTTTTACAGATTCCCAAGGGTATTGCTTAACAATACTGGAAAGAATCCAGTAGGAATTCTTCTGGATTACGATTGGAATACTTCGATGAATCCGAAAAGAATTCTTTAGAGATTGAAGTGAGAATTCTTCTCGAATTCTGATGAGAATCCTTCTCGGATGCTGATGGGAATCTTTCTCTGAATTCAGAAACAAGCTAATTTTTCTTCCACTCATTTCATTAAGTATGATAGAGTGAATATGAGAGATAACTCTTTAGTCTTCAAACTTTTTCGGTAATTCATTATGCTATATGTTGAAAACTGATATCACTGCTAACTAACTTATCAAATCCTAGGGGGGCTAATTTTTTTTCTAGGGAGGGCTAAGCCCCCCCCCGCCCCCCCCTCTTTACGCCAATGAATATTAATAATGAGCAACAATCCGATCGCTTCGGAAAAATGACTGTCTTACATATAAGGAAATATTTTATGAAGTCTTCGGGTTGGCCGCCACACAAAATGATCATATAAGGGCGATTTCTATAATAATTTCCATACAAATATCAGACTGCTCGTGCTCAGTCAAATTACAACCAATTCAGTTAAAAATTTAGGAGGTTCATTAGAATATCAAATGTTATAGTTCAAGCATAGGGGAGTCAAAAGGTCAAAATTTGAATCACTCTAAGTTCATGCTCAAACCAGTGACATAGGCAATCAAATTAATTATCTGATAATCTGTTTTACGTAGTTTACGTCGAGCGGTCGTATCTTGTATATAACCCTTTGATTTTTTTGTGTCTTTATAAATATTCCTTGAATCCAACGAGTTGAATGCGGCGATAAACACAGTAATAAAGCAGATATTGCAAACTTTCATTTCCTGTCACGGAATAAAAATTGGTGAGATTTTTGCAAGATTGCCTTTCATTCTTCGCGTTTCTGAGAGGGGCAGATATGTTAACGCGTGACATCTCTCATTGAAATTGAGAAATTGCAGTACTGCTCTTAATCACTCACTCTCTCTCTTATTCACTCACTCACTTTTACTTACACATTCACTCTTGCTCACTCTTACTCACTCGCTCATTCTTACCACTTACTCGCTCACTCTTGCTCACTCACTCACTTTTGCTCACAAGCTCATTCTTATTTACTTACTCACTCGCTCTTTCGCACTCTGTTATTCACTCACTCTCACTCACTCACTCTTACTCACTTACTCACTCTTACTCACTCGCTCTTACTCATTCATTCACTCTGTTACTCACTCTCACTCACTCACTCTTACTCACTCACTCACTCTTACTCACTCACTCACTCTTACTCACTCACTCACTCTTACCCATGCCCTTAGTTACTCTTACTCACTCACTCTCTATTACTCACTCACTCGAAGAGAAGAGGAGCGTGTTGAACGACGGGTGACGTTCGGGCTGCTAGAGCCGCTCTGAAGACTGAGATTAGATCAAGCAAAAAGCCTGCTTCGAGGGTCTGTGTCAAAGTGCCAACGCGAATCCATGGGGTGACGCCTATGGGGTCGTAATGGCCAAGACACGTGGGGCAATGGCCCCTACAGAGCGGTCTCCAGAGATGCTGGAGAGGATAATCGCGGGGCTTTAGTTATTAAGTAGGGGCCCTCCTTAGCCGTGCGATAAGACGCGCGGCTACAAAGCAAGACCATGCTGAGAGTGGCTGGGCTCGATTCCCGGTGCCGGTCTAGGCAATTTTCGAATTGTAAATTATCTCGACTCCCTGGGCATAAAAGTATCATCGTGTTATTAGCCTCATGATATACGAATGCAAAATGGTAACCTGGCTTAGAAACCTCGCAGTTCATAACTGTGGAAGTGCTTAATGAACACTAAGCTGCGAGGCGGCTCTGTCCCACCCGAGCAGGAGCGACGATCTCGATAACAGAAATTGGTATGATTTAGCCTTGCATAAGAGGTAAAATACCAAACAATAATACCAAAAACTTATATGCAGAATACTTGAGGCATACCATGCTTAGGTATTTCAATACCAAACGAATAATAATTGGTTATGCATTTGGTATTGAAATTCAATTTAATAACTGAGTTTGTTATGGCTTAAGTATTGTGCATATTAGTTTTTGGTATTATTCCTTTGGTATTTTACCTCTTATGCAGGGTTAGTTCATAACAGAGTATGGTATCAATAACAGAATTAGGTATTATTGAGCCAATTTCTCCTGCTCGGGCAGTGTAGGGATGTAATTAGGGCCGGATTTATGGGGGAGGGGTCCGTGGCCCCACAAATCTTATGTACCAAAACCAACAACGAACAACTTGCTTGAAGAAATCCTAACGTGCAAATTTATTACAAATGTTCAGTTTCTGATTTTTGAGAATTTAACGGTAAATCGCACATGGGCAATTATATTACTCAAATTTTCAGGGAAAAAGAGGAATAATAATAAAATAAATTAACAATCATTTGTCATAAACTCAAGAACAAAGAAAACTATAAATGGCCTGCATAAAGACCACATCACGATCTTCCAAAACATCTCGAACTTCCCTGAAGGGTTATTTACCTCAGGCCACTAGGGTATCCAATAATTGCTCTCTGGAGGCATCGTTTTCCGAGCAGGACCAAACTACGTGATCGATGTCATCATAACCGGCTCCGCACCTACATAAGTTGCTATCGACAAGGTTTATTCTGTACAGATGTGCGTTTAGTGAATAGTGATTAGACATAAGTCTCGACATCACGCGAATGAAGCCTCGACTTAAGTCCTCACCTCTGAACCACGCTCGCCCAGAAACTTTTGGAACTATAGAAAATAGCCACCGTCCAAGTTCGTTGTGTGTCCAATTTCTTTGCCAACTTTGAAGAGTACTCTGACGGACTAATGGGAAAAACTCGTTGCTCGAGAATTGTCTATCACAAACCTCACCTTCCTGTGCGCCCACCTTTGCCAGCGAGTCTGCCTTCTCATTGCCGTAGATTGAGCAGTGAGAAGGGACCCAAACAAAGGTAATCTTGAATGATCTTTCGACCAAAATACGCATCTGCTCTCTTATGTTTGTAAGAAAGTAAGATGCGTGCTTAACAGGTTTCATCGACCGGAGTGCCTCGATAGAACTAAGACTATCCGAGAAGATGAAATAATGGTCTACGGGCTGATTGGAAATTATCCCCAAAGCGAAGTTAATTGCTGCCAGCTCAGCAACATAAACCGAACACGGTTCCTGAAGTTTTTGGAAGGTGGTTGAAGTTACATTGAAAACACCGAAGCCAGTGGATCCGTTAATGCGAGAACCATCAGTGAAATATCTGTTGTTGCAATTGACATGTTCATATTTTTCTGAGGGAATAGATATTTGTCGAAGATGATCTGGTATTCCTTGAATAGCATGTTTCATGGACAGATCGTATACAATTGAGGAACTGTCGTTGGTGAAGTGAACTCGAGGGGGATTATAACACGGAAGACAAAGATCTGACGATATGTAGTTGAGATAAACTCTCAGGAATCTTGAACGACAAGTTAGTTCAAGCATATTATCGAAATTATCTAGAACAAGTGTGTTACTTGTTCCACATTTGATGAGTATTCTTAGTGAGAGCTCTCAGTAACGGTGCTTTAAAGGAGTGACTCCAGCAAGCCCCTCCAGGCTCATGATACTATCGACAGACATATGATTTCTGTACACTGATACACGTATCATGTTGTACGCATACAGCAGCAGGATGACACACATATTTTGTCACCATTCGCTGTGTTACTATCGTATTATCTGCGTTACATATATAGATTTTCTAACAAAATAATAAAAATACATTTACCATTTTTGCATAGCCTCTAAGTACATATTAAATAAATATTTCGTTGAAATCCGGCCTTTTGGTGATTATTTTAAACATTTTTATTGTTGTTCGAAACACACTTGGTGAATTTTAGATTTATGTAAAGAAACACTACTATCTGTAAAATTGCTAACAAAGTAAATTTGTCATTATCAAAATTATTTTACCAATATGTACCGCTTTATTATGATTATTGGGATTGACAAAACCGCAAACCGTGCATTTTCGCATTCTTCGGATTTTGAAGACGTTTTCCTGACTTTGCATATTTGTAGATCTTTGCAGATTTAAGGGTACACCAAAATGATTTTTCACATTTTTGATATCCCATGTTTTTAGATACTAGAGCTTCGATTGGATTATTGTCATGATCTAAACTTTACAGAATATCTTCAGATACGTTTAACTCCGTAAATCATACAAATTCTTAATATTCCCACATTCTTTGAACCATCTCAACTAGGGTATCCGTTCCATTAATAATAAAATGCTCCTATATCAATAACATTCGCAAAACAGGCCATTTAGGCTCAATTCGTGGCGTGTTTTGTTGTTATACGGCGTGTTCACTGCTGAAAAAAATCACAAAAATGAGAAATAAAACAATTTGCCCACCGATTCTTTGTTTTCAAATGGTATTGATTGGGGTACATGGTATGAATTCAAGGAACAGTTCCTACTTCAGATTCCTTAGATTTCGTTAATCAGCGTTTGATTATTTCAACTTTTGTTGATTTTTCAGTACATATACGGAAATGTCCTAGATTCTCAAAATTATGTAAACCTCCATTCTCCAAGTTCAGTAGACCCTCTAGAGTGTCCAAGATTTTTTTTCTTCTGGTTTTTCGGATCTGGACCATTTTTTGAATCCGATTTCTTACGAATTCCATAACTTACCCATAACATGTGGGAATGCATGACATTTTCCGGGCAACTCGGGTCAAGCAGGCTGAGTCCGGGACTGTCCTGCATAATCCGAGACGTCTGGACACTTCATGTTAAAATTAGTAAAAGGATTGTTGAATTTATCTGTGCTGTTAAGTATTACTTACACAAAAAAATCTTCCATTTTGATCGATTATTAAATATAAAACACTTAAGAAGTGTTCATTTAATTGTTCGGAAACAATTAGTTTAGATATAAATAGCAAATATGTTGACGTTTCCTTTTTATCATAAATAATTACAACAAACTAAGAAAAAGATCGGCGTTCCAAACTTTTAAACTCAGAATTTAAAAAACTGATAATGGCAAAAGAAAATGATTATATATAACCAGGACAAACAGTTACAATATTTTTATAAATATATGCCTACTGAACAAATCATTTAGTAAATTTAGTGATATAAATTTGTAAAATAAGTAGTTTTAATAAAAATGGAATATACAAATATATCGCCGACGTAAACGTTCATTGGTCGCTTTCATATTCCAACAAGAAAAAAAAACATTTTCCTATTATGTTTTAACGTCAATAATTGGTAGTGACCGCAACCAGATGGCGCCATTGTATGCGTTACTAGCATTGCTTGCATTCAAATTTTCTTTGTGCTGTACCTGTAGCGTTGTATACAACGGGCGCAGAGCAGGGTACGTATCAGCGTAGAATCATCATTGCTTGGGTAATACCACCGTGATTCTGGGTGACAGATATATGATTTTATGCTGTACAGTGAGTTTCGCATCATATATCTGTCACAAGTACTATCGACAGACATATGATTTCTGCACAATGATTTTCGTATCACGCTGTACGCGTACAGTGACTAGATGACACACATCTTTTCTTTCCACCATTGTATCTATTTGACTGATTCTACCGCTTTCCAAAACTATATTTTTCATCAAAATGTATAGAAATCATAAACTGTTACTATAGATTTTATGAGTATTACACAATATGTACCCATATTTGTTTTAATAAATTGTTAATTCGCGTCAGCAGTTCATTAATCGATACGAAAACGTCATAGTTTTCCAATTTTTCGTATAAGTATTTTAGCAGAAATATGCGAGTTCTTGCAAATATTCCACAGGGCAATTATCTCTGCGGACGTTTGAAAAATTCTAACGTGTAAATTTATGACAAATGTCCAGTTTCTGATTTTAAGAATTTAACGGTAAATTGTACATTTGCAATTATATTACTCAAATGTCCAGAGAAAGAAGAGGAATATTACTACAGTCAAACCTCCATGAGTCGATGTTGAAGGGACCGTCGACTCATGGAAATATCGAGATGTGGAATAGAAAATCCTTGGGAAGCTGATTGAAGGGACCATCACAGTAACCCAGAAAATATTTTTTAATATGGCATAATTTGCTTCCATGAGTCGATATCGAGTCATGGAACATCGACTCATGGAGGTTTTACTGTATAATGAAATAGCAATGATTTGTAATTAATTCAAGAATTTTTTAGAACAAAAACTTCTACGGGATACTGTGTTTTATGCACCTAAAAGCTTGAAAATCACTTTAACATGGTCAAAACGTAAACGGAACGAATCGCATTGTTCACAAGACTTGTAGAGCATATCAAAAGCTTCCGTTTAATGGTTGTTACGATGATTTTTGGCATTTATATCTCTTGTTAGATTTTTATCAAAATTGAAAATAGCTCAAAATCACTGAATCGACTTGAGCCACCTCAAAATTTTATCCGAATTAGCTGAAAATTTGACAGGAGGTTTATTTTACCATAAGAATTGTGATTCTGGGCTGACCGGTTGAATTTTCAATACTTTTTGAAAACATGAAGAGGTCTAATGTATAGTCACAAAATCTTAGACCCCCTCTCCCCTCAAACCTGTGACGTCATTATTGAACGACCCCTAACAGGTTTATTCGGATACGGAACTCCGGGTTTTTCAAACACTTATTTACTTCGCGCTGACTACTGTTTATTTATACACTTCACTTTTACCTCCACGAGATCCTCCTCTCCTCTCCTCCCTCCCTCTCCAAACACTAGAGATCCAATTTTGAATTTGTCCAAACAACAGTACAAAACATTCTTCCCATCTAAAAAAGTAGATGCTCACTAATGGCAAATCAAAGAGCCCGCATCCTTCCCAATCCTTATTCCAATTAAAACCCATGGGATCCTTGCACAAAATGTTCGAAATCACACTATACAGAAATCAAATCATTGAATATCATGCAAAAGTGACGGTAGATCTTTCCCGGAAACAACCCAAGAACTGGAAAAATCAATAGGAAGACATCTTCAGAGCGTAATTGTAGCAAATAATGGGCTTACAAATAATTACTTTGCCAATGTTGTGAATAATATCATCCAGAATTGCAGAAAAACGAATTTTACTCAGTCAGCATGCAAATGTTTGTTTTTATTTCATATGTCAAACGGCGTATTTGACATTTCAAAACAACAAATTATGTTCTGTTTCGTACAATACAACGGTCGCAGGGCAGGGTACGGAAATCATCGTGCTATCGTGATACCAGCGTGATTCTGGGTGACAGACATATGATTTTATGCTGTACAGTGATATTGGTATCATATATGTGTCACAAGTATTATGCGTTGAATGCATACAACCAAGGGCAATACGCAAACAACGATACTGAATTCGTTCCAATTTGATCAGGTGGCAATCAGCTGCTGAGAGGAAGCAGAAGGAGCCATACTCTAAAACAGAGAGAATAGTCGTTCTATAGAGTTTGATGAGGTCTTCCGGGTGAGCACCCACCATGTTCCGGAGATAGAACGTAGAAAATGGATCCTTTTTCGGCATTTTTGTATCAAATACTCAATGTGGAGTTTCCAGGTACATTTGGAATCAAACACGACCCCAAGGTATTTAGAAGATAAAGATTGGTTGATGTCATCATTCAACAGCTTGAGTTTCAGTTGAGCAGGATACCGCTTCTTAGTAAACAAAACCAATTGAGTTTTTTGCGGTGAAAACTCGATCCCTAAATGTCTGGCCCAAACAGCCAGATTATCTAAGGTACTTTTGTAATGGTCCTTGCAAGACAGCTGCACATGGACCTCTTAGAGAGACCACAGCATCATCTGCAAGTTGTCTAAGCGTGCATTGTCCTTCCAAACAATTGTCAATATCTTAAACATAGAAATTATAAAGCAAGGGACTTAAACACGAACCTTGGGGAATGCCCATGTAGCTATTGCTGGGAGTTGTCAGAGTGCCAATTGTGAAGTTCATTTGTTTTTCTGACAACAAATTGTACAAGAAATTATTCAAAATAATGGGTAATCCACTACTGTGCAGATTGCCTGACAGTACTATGGAAACTGAATCAAAAGCGTCCTTAATGTCCCAGAATACTGAAGCCAATTGCTCCTTGTGCGCAAAGGCCAGTTGTATATCTGAAGAAAGCAACGCTAGACAATCGTTTGTTCCTTTCCCTTTTCTAAATCCAAACTGAGTATTTGAAAGCAATGCATTTTCTTCGACCCAATGGTCGACTCTTGAAAGGATAATTTTCTCCAATAATTTTCTCATGCATGATAGCATGGCAATCGGTCGGTATGAATTATGATTAGACGCTGGTTTCCCAGGCTTTTGAATAGCTATTACTTTGACCTGTCGCCATTCAGGTGGCACAATGTTGTACTCCATGAAACAGTTGTACAGGTCAAGTAATCGTCTTTTTGCGATATCTGGGAGGTTTTTAAGAAGATTGAATTTGATGTTATCGCATCCCGGAGCAGAGTTATTCGATGAAAGAAGAGACATAGAAAGTTCCAGCATTGAGAATGGTCCACCCAAAGAACCGGGATCAGTGACTGATTCTCGAAATAGCGGTTCTGCTGGTACGGAATTTGGTCAGACCTTTTTTGCCAAGTTGAATATCCATCGATTGGAGTATTCTTCACTCTCATTGGTGGAAATGCGGTTGCGTATGTCGTGGGCCGTCTTCCAAAGTGTTGTCATTAAGGTTTCTCGTGATAGTCCTTCGACAAAACTTCGCCAGTAGCTACGTTTTTTAGCCTTGAGAAGATTTTTTAGCTTTCTATCGAGCCTGAAATGCTCTTCAAAGCTCGGACCTTCCGTGTTTACGGAAGGCCTTGAAGGCATCAGATTTCTCAGAATACAACTTAGTACATTCATCATCCCATCCAGGAGTGGCTGGTCTTCTTATGACAGATGTACTTGGAACGCGTCGTTTCTGAGCTTCTAGTGCGCTTTTTGAATCAACTCAGTAAGGAATCGATATTCATCCAAAGGTGGAAGAGTATCAGTTGATTCAATACCAATTTTTACCGCCGATGCAAATTTTGGCCTGTCAATGTTTTCGTGAGGTCGAAAGGAACATTAACTGGCTCAGATTGTTGATAGCTACTTTTAATTGTGGTAACTATCGGCATATGATCACTACCATGGGGATCTGGAATTACCTTCCACGTGCAATCTAATGATAGTGAATTTGAACATAAAGACAGATCAATACGGCTTTGTTGACCATTTGGTCCTATTCGAGCTACTTCACCAGTGTTCAAAATATTCAAATTGAAATCGTCACACAAATCATAGAAAATAGGCGCTCTATAATCGTCATACGTTTCGCCCCATCCAATACCATGTGCGTTCATATCACCCAATATCAATACTGGAGATGATAGGAGGGAGACTGCGCTCCAAAAATGTCGACGATTAAGAGAGGCATTTGGAGGAATGTACACTGAAGCTATGCAAAGATCTTTATTCTTCACATTTACTTGACATGCGACGATTTCTAAGCCGGGAACAGTCGGAATGGGAATTCTGTAGAAGGAGTAGCATTTTTGATCCCCAAAAGAACGCCACAATAATGATCATTCCGATCTTGGCGAATAATATTAAAATCGTGGAAGTTGATTTCGTCTTCGGAAGAAAGCCATGTTTCACAGAGTGCAAATATGTCGCAATCGGAATTGCGAATCAAAAACTTGAACACGTCCAATTTATTTTTAGACTATGACAGTTCCACTGCAGCACAGTGATTGTATCTTGTGTAATTGCCATATTATCCATCGAATGATACAATTCCTGCAAGAAGGGCCATGAAACAGTCAATTGCTTCAGATAACTCTCCACTGTTGGTATAAAGAGGTCAATGATTGGCCTCAATGAATTCGGAATATTGAATAAATTCAAAAACGGTCCACAAGGTCCTTAAAGGAGATCAATCCTCGCTTGGACGGAGTACTTTTTGGGAAGAACGAATTGTAGTTTTTCTTTCATTGATTCTCCTAGCCGGATGTTTCTTGGAAACATCGGTTTTGGGCAATGGCGGGAATGTCTTGCTGCAAGATGGATCCAAAGGAGCAGTGAAGACAGGTTGCTTCGGGATTTTAAATAATCCCCATTGCCTTCAGATTTGGGCAAGCTTTATGGATGACTTTTGATTTCTTACGGCGCAATCCCGGGAAGACGGTTGCTTCCTCTTTCGGGAACGTGTACCTCCGTAGAATCATCCATATCAGCTGCGTCAGAGTCCAATTCGTCAATGCATATGGAATCATAATAATCACTTACTTGAACGGTAGCTGATATAGCAGCCTTTGCAGTGGTATCGGCGGATATGTCTTGCGCTTTAATCATTTCCGCATAAGTCTGCTTGTAGCGCTGTACCAACGAGCGCTTCACTTTTTGGGTGCGCTTTCTATACACCGGGCAATTTTGCAAACCATGGGCAGGAGCCATATCGCAATAACCACATTTTGTGGTTTGTTGCTGGCATGATTCCTCCCGATGTCTTTCGAAACATTTACCACAACGCGGTTTGTTGTCACAAAACTCGGCAGTGTGACCAAGTTGTTTGCAATCGGTACAATTAAATACCCTTGGTACAAAAAGACGCACCGGAAACAACATATTCTCTATATCGACATATTTTGGGAGCATCGAACCGGCAAACGTCACCCGAAGCGAGCCTGACTTAGAATATATCTTTTGCCATCTACCATGGTTGCTGAATGCAATTCCTTGCAATCCAGAATATCCACGGTAGACTCCATTGCATTTTTTAAGCGGCCTTTTCCCGCAAGTACATCCTTGCAAGTCAGGCTCGCTGCGTTGATCACACCTTCGATTTCGACCACCCGCGAGAGGACATGAACTAAATATTCTACATTGTACGCCTTGTCTTTAGCAATTTCGTCCGCCACCTGATATGTAGGTGCGGTGATTCGTAGCTTGTTCCTGTTGATCTGATTAAAATTAGGCTTCGTAAAACGACGCGTCAAATCTCGCTTAATGCCGAGAAAGTCTAGACTTTTCACTTTCTGCCGAAAGTAAACAACCCAAGGCCCAGGCGAAGCCGCATGGTACAATCGTGTGCGGACATCTTTTAGAGGACTATCGCCCCCCATAGTCTCTGCCTCCATTCTCACCTCGCAAGGTGGAAGGACAATTAATTCTTATGCTAACTTAGAACTAATAGCAAATTAGAAAAAAATATAAAAAAACTAATTTAATTTATTATAATTAATCCCACTCTGTATCAGAGGGATGGGAGAATAATAAAGCAATGCCTTCCACTTATCTGCGCTGCTGCTGTAGGTAGCAGCAGCAGCCCTGTCGTCGTAAAATATGGGGTACTTAGTCGCCTATTTTGAAGGGGGCGCTCATACAATAAGACTATTTTGAGGGCGCATATTCGAAAACTAAGAATTTCGGTGGGACTAGCGACTAGAAGCTCGGTTCGGGAAACTGCGAATCTCATCTTCATCGGAAGCACACCCATACACGTCGATGTGCTGTAAGACCGCGGATTTGGCATCGTAGCGTTGCAAGAGGTATGTTGAAAGGGGTCAATGGAGCGAATGATTGGAGGTAATCGCCATCTACCAGAGCGGCAACACGCGCGAGCTGGAAACAGTTTTCAACATGATGGGCGATATGCAAAGGCGCGTGATCGTGTGGTAACCGATCATTGAGAGGATGAAAATCCGGGTCATCAACTATAGCATAATCAACGTTCATAGCCCACTCCGGAAGCACTGCATATTATAAGGATGCATTCTACGCACAGCTCAAACGTGAATTTGAAAGCTGCCCAAGCCAATACGTCAAAATCATCATAGGTCATGTAAATGCTCTGCTCAGGTTGGTCAGGGGGAGGAGCTCAGAAAGACTATTGCAAAGTTCAGCGCTCACTGGTTGACGAAGGAAAGCGGACTACGGTTAATTAATCACGCGGCCTTCAATAATATGGCGATTCGTAGCACCTTCTTTCAGCACACCAATCAATATCGGTATGCTTGGAGGTCAACACTGCAGACAGAATAACAAACTTATTGATGGATGGCACTTCTCACACATTATCGACGTCAAGACATATCGTGACACTAACATCGACTGTCTAGTAATGGTTAAACTGCAAGCATAACTATTCGTCATCAACAATGTTCGGTACCGACGGCCGCCTCGGTACAACCTAGAATGACTGAAGCAACCTGATGTCTCCATTGCATATGTGCAGTATCTTAAAGCAGCGTCGCGGAAGGAGGATACCTCGATGGGGCTTTCTTGAGTACATTTGGGGCCTTTGTTGAAGTACAGTTGAAGCAGCCATTAGCGACGCAGTGTAAAACAATATTGGGTATGTGTGACAAACTCGACGAAACTATTGGTTCGACGAAGAGTGCCGATAGATTTTGGAGAAGTAGGACGCAGTGTGGGCGGTCGCGCTGCAACAAGGGACCAGGGACATTGTGGAACGCTATAGACGAAAACGGAGACAGCAGAGCTGCTTCTTCCAGAAGAAGAAACTTTGCCTGGAAGAAGTGAAGTGCGAGGAAATGGAGCACCTGTGCCGTTCTCAAGAAACTCGTAAGTTCTATCAGAAGCTCAACGCATACCGCAAAGGCTACGTGTGGTGATCGGAAGAAGGAAGCGGCACTTTGAGGAATACTTAAATTTCGCTGAGAGCACAAGCGGTGAGAGTCAAGGCAGCGGAGAAGGCGAGCCAGTTCAGCGAACGTTGGAAACCTAACAGCCTCAAACTTTAAGAAAATTGGAGACCCAACAGCCCAATAGCATCGATGCAGCTGGTAAGGATTATATCTGAACTGAATTCATCAAGAAGAGCCCGGAAAGCTATCAACTTGTCTTCACAGACTGATAGTCAGAATCTAGAAAACTGAGCAGCTACCGGGGAACTGGAAGGAAGTAATTTTCTTTCGCTTTCGAGCGATCACTAACCTAAATGCCACCTGCAAAGTGATATCCCAGATCATCATTCGTCAACGGACCCTGCCTTGCTCGAAACTGACACTACTTTTTTTGCAATTCCTGATCGTAATACAGATCATAATACAGTGGTTTACAGTTCGTGTATGGCTAATTTTTCCATACTATTTTTCCATTGTACTACTAAAATGGAAAACCAACATCAGAAAGTTACATGACTACATTTTACTCAATTGGTTTGGGAGAGTTTGGTGGTTTGCCGATCTATGCAATGTGGCACGATAACATGGAATTTGATTGTTATCTGGATCGACATACATTTTTGGCAAGAATGAATAAATTAGACTGAATTATTTTGGTACAAATTAATCATAAACTTGATTTTTGCAACTAGTTTCATAAACTACTATTATTTCACTTGTCATAAGACGAATTAAACATTTTATTTAACAACTTCATTTGGGACTTTACAGACACGTTTTTCGATCTCAGTAGAAATATTGACTTCAGTGTCTCGTACTTGACTCAACTTAGTTTACCTTGATTAGTCCTAGAACGTAGTCAAGTCAAGAATAACACACTGTAAACGATCTTACGAAGTTCTAGATATATATATATATATCTGTAAAATTACAATCTAGCGGTGGAATGAAATGGAATATTACTAAATAACTCGTATGACAAGTAAATATATCCCACAAAAAGCTCTAAACAGTTTTCTTTTCAAATGTCAAATATTTGCAGCGCCGAATTCTTGATCAATTTATGTATGATCGTTTTAAAATTCAAACATCTCTTACAACTCATCAAATGTTTACATACTCATGAATTTCGAGCTATGGTATATGTGGGTTACTCCCGGTTCGCACTTCAGCGAAAGCACCAGAAAATCAACTTTTCAGATCAAGCGCGAAATCACCGATGTGATACGGTCACAAATGAATAAATTTATTGACGCACTTCGTACAAACTACAACCGTTTATTGCTTTAGAGTGGACTGTATTCACTGTATATAACGAACACGCGGCGCACTGCCGACGATCGGTATCACCGGCGGTCGAGATAGAACTAAAACTATACTCCCTACATCTACCTACAACCGGGATGCTGCGAGCATCATCTCTGTAGGCCTTTGATCGAGAGAGGCTATCGTGTGGCAAACGATGAGAAACAAACCACTGGCCATTGACCAATTCGCATCTAGTGCGTATTGATACAGTGGTTCGCAAAGAAAATGAATTAATTATCCAACATACCGGCCACCTTGAGTTCACTCAATTCTACTAACTAACATTTCAAAACCTTAATTCTATTAGTTTCAACACTTTCGTCGACGTCGATCTCCTTGGAATCCAAATTCTGTCCGTCCGGTTTCCTAGATGATCACCGCTTACTTCTCGATGACTTCTGGATACTCATACTCCTGCCGTGGTGTTGCAACCGTAAGGTCCTGACTCGAATACTGCCAAAGAACGAGACGACTTGAATCCGAGACATAACAACAAATGGAATGACATAACTTATCGATCGCCCCCTGGCGATAATGGACGAGATCTCCATTCTGCCAAAGTTTGCTCCTATGGGGCGTGTAACGCAGTGCCGGATTGGCTGTAGTACGGCAAAGTAACGCTGAAGTCTTCGACGAAGTTTTCTGTTAAATAGAAAAACCGATTGGGATCCGGAAAACCATGGGGTGTTGGAGAACATAACTTTAAGTGCGGCAGCTGGCGAATGCGGCATGAAATACTGTTAGCTGCCAATTGTGCCCCTAATGGGGCCATACTTAGCCTTATTTTCTGCAGTAGATTCTTGGAGACGAACGACGATTGTTGACGGCTAGGGTTGATCTTCACTGATCATGATGACTTCATAACGGTGTGCTAGGGATGGGTCCAAATCTGTTGAAGAATAACAACGCTTTGGATCCGGAATATGCATTTTAACATGAAGAAACGTAACTCGGGTATCGGCCCCCTCGGCAGATGTGACTGGCTAGCCACGAGATTGCCAACGGTTGCCCCAAATGGGGGCAGGAAATACTTATTCTGCTTTGTTGTAGACGGATGAATGTTGGGTTGTCCAAGCATACGTGCAGCAGACAGCGACTATCGAAGGAGAGCAGATCAGTTTGTTTCTAACGACACAGAAGAGAATATACGTAACTTGGGGTTAGCCCCCTGGCGATAGCGGCGGGTAACACCGCAAGATGCCAAAGTGCCCCAACGGGGGCGATAATACTTATTTGTTCAGGACCTACTGTCCTTCTGCGGCCGGTTGGCCATCTCGAATAGGAAGAATACAAATCTTCGACACTGCTCTGCGATATGATCCATCTTTCGTACGGACCGTGACGACTCTCACGTTCCCGTCAGCACCTGGATGAACCTCCGTGACTCGTCCCAACCTCCATTTCAGCGGTGGAACGTTGTCTTCTTTTAACAGTACCATTGTACCAACAGTGAGGTTGTCCCTGCTTCTCGTCCATCTATTACGACTCTGTAGACTTGATAAATAATCCGTCGACCAACGTCTCCAGATCACCTGACTGTATTGCTGAACCCGCTGCCATCTGCTGAGCCTATTCTCTGGCAGCTCGCTGAGATTTGGTTCAGGCACTGCAGTGAGCGGTCGCTGGATGAGGAAGTGCCCCGGCGTTAAAACCTCCAAATCCGTGGGATCGTTGCTCATTGGAGTTAACGGCCTCGAATTAAGGCAAGCTTCAATCTGTGCGACAACCGTTTGCATTTCATCACACTTCAGCATTCTGTTTCCGATTACTCTCCGCATATGTCCTTTCACTGACTTCACTGCGGCTTCCCACAAGCCGCCGAAATTGGGAGATCTGGCGGGAATGAACTTAAACTCAATTGAGTCTTGAGCCGCTTCCGTTGAAACTCGATCCTGGAACTGATCTTGCCGAAAAATGTTGTGTATCTCGTACAATTGTCTTCGTGCTCCAACAAAGTTGGTAGCGTTGTCGCAAAGTATAAGGACTGGCCTCCCACGTCTTGCGGTGAACCTTCTGAGTGCGGCTATGAAAGCATCGCTGGTGAGATCCATAACGACCTCTATATGCACGGCCTTGCAGGCTAAACATACGAATAGACAAAGGTAGCACTTGACCGGTGCCCCTTTCCGAGTTGCCGGTTGAAGCTCGAACGGACCGCAATAATCTATGCCAACTCGCTGGAATGCAGGCGCTGGTGACACTCGTTCGAGCGGAAGGTCTCCCATCAACTGCTCATGCACGCGTGGCCTTGCTCTGAAGCACCTAATGCACTCGTGTAGGACCCTCCTGGCGAGATTCCGGACGCTCAGCGGCCAAAATCTTTCACGAACGCACGCTATCATCAATAGAGGTCCTCCATGAAGTAGTCGATGATGATAATCAATCAGAATTAGTTTAGTTAACGGATGATGGCTATCCAAGATCATTGGATGTCTGCGACCTGGTGAGATCGGAGCATTTCCGAGCCGGCCACCAACACAGATTATTCCATCTATCATAACAGGGTGAAGATTATGTAGTCTTGAAGTTGGTCTTACTTCATTTTTAGCTACAATATCCGCCAATTCTAGTGGAAAGCATTCCGATTGGGCTAGCTTCACCAACGCTAGCAGCGCCAAGTTGTGTTCCTCAGCACTCAGTGATCCAGTCCTCCGTTGTTGGCTGTTTCCTTGTTGACAATTTGTAGAAAATCGACGTATCCAGGCGGTCAGTCGAACAAGGTTCAACAAAGAAGAACGAAGTGTAAATACATCACTTGGAGGAAGAGCTTGAAGAGCTGCGGACACAAGTGGCCTCTCCTCCAGAGTTACCGAGTCGAACTGCTGCTCGGGGACCAGTATGTTTTAGGCCAGTTGCTAACCTCCTTTCTAAGCCAATCCGGTCCATGCCACCATAGGGCATTACTCACTAGCTGCGCTGGTGTGGCTCCTCGCGATATGATATCGGCCGGATTTTCAATCCCCGGAACGTGATTCCAGACGCCACCTTTCGTGGCATGCTGAATCTCCGACACACGATTGCTCACGAAGACTTGCCACCTCGATGGGTGTGACGAGATCCAATACTTGACGATCGTTGAATCCGTCCAAAAGAAAGCAGGCGCTGAAATCTCCAGACTGCCTTTGACGTTCTCGTACAGATGAGCCAACAGTAACGCAGCCGACAATTCCAGGCGAGGTATGGATTGTTTCTTCTTCCTACGGCTGAGATCTTCCAATGGTGCAACCTTTGACTTGGCCATCATCAAATTGACCGTTATTCTTCCGTCCAAGTTCACACAGCGTAAGTAGACGACAGCTCCGTAGGCCTTGTCGCTAGCATCGCTGAACCCATGGAATTCACAAGTGATCACGTCTTTACCAAAGCCAATCCATCGTGGAACTGACACCGCGTCTAAGTCGGCTAGATTGCTTCTGAACTCTAACCAACGTGAATGTAGATCGGCGCACAGCAGTTCATCCCATGTGTATTTAGCCTTCCAAAGATCTTGTAGGAATATCTTTCCCTGAACTATTACAGGACCCACTAGTCCGTAAGGGTCGAACAGGCGTGCTATTTCGGACAACACAATCCGATGGGTAACATGCCCTTCAGGCTTCCAGTAGGGAACCTTGATCCAAAACTTATCTGCTGCCGGTTCCCATGTGAGACCCAGTGTCTTCACGGTAGCCTTTTCATCCAGATCAAGAACTTCGCGCTCGTCTCTTAGATCGGGAGGAATTTCAGCCAGAATCGCTGGATTGTTTGTATTCCACTTTCTGAGGTTGAACCCATACTCTTTCAGAAGCTCTAGCACGTCTTTGCATAGCTGCTTCCCTTCTTCTATTGTGTGTGATCCTGCCAGTATAGCATCTACGTAAAAACACTTTTTGGCGACAGGTGCAGCTGTAGGATAGTGCTCCGCCTCCTCGTCCGCGCACTTGTTCAGGCACCTAGTAGCAAGATAAGCTGCAGATGATGTGCCGTAGGTAATTGTGGCGAGCTTATATGTCCTCAGAGGTTCCTGACTTAAATGCCTCCAGAAAAGCTTGTGCAACTGATTCGAAGCTTGCTGCCGTACCATTTGGTACATTTTTCCTACGTCTCCTACGACCGCGTATCTATACATCCGGAACCGCAGTAAAATGCTTCGCCGATCATCTTGAACGACCGGCCCAACCATCAATACATCGTTCAAGGACACACCCGTATCCGTTGGACAAGATGCATCAAAAACCACCCTAAGTTTGGTTGTGGTGCTGTCTGGTTTCAGCACACAGTGATGGGGAATGAAGTATTCCGGAGTCGAGTCCTCGTCGTCCGCCTGTACTTCTTTCATGTGTCCCATCTGAACGTACTCATGCATGAATGCCGTGTACATAGCTTTCAACTGCAAGTTGGCATCCAGCCGTCTCTCCATAGAGAAGAAGCGTTTCTTCGCTATCGCCCTCGAACTCCCTAACTTCTCCAAAACGTGTTTTTTCTTCGGTAACTGAACTCGAAACTTCCCATCAGGGCTCCTTGCAGTTGTTTCCTCGAAAATGGCTTCACAAGCAGATTCCTCGATGGATAAGCAGCTCTTCGTGTGACAGGATTCCAACTCCCAAAACTTCGAGAGTTCTTCAAAAACTTGCTCCGTGGTTACTGAAGACGATGCTACTGTACTGTAGCTGACGCAAGCGGTTTCAGGTAGCTCCCCTGCCACAATCCACCCAAGTTCGGTATCACGTAGAATCGGTCCAGAGTTGGAGAGCTTCAGTTGTGCACTCAGCAGCAGATCGTAAAAAACTGTGACACCCAAGATGACATCGATAGCTCCAGGCTCATTGAAATTCGGATCCGCAAGGCAAACTCCTGTAGGCAGATTCCACGACGAAGTATCGATGTGCTGTTGCGGCAGGCTTGACGTAATCTTCGACAGTACATAGAACTGTACCTCGCAAGACTTGTACTCAGAGTTGCAGGACAGTATTGTTGCTAGAACTGATTGTTTAGCAACAGATAGAGAACCACCCACTCCTTTAACAGGCAAATTCTCACGAAGTCGACGGAAATTTAAACGTTGAGACAGGTTCTCTGTTATTAGAGATATTTGGGACCCGCTGTCCAACAAAGCGCGTGCAAGAACGGTATTTCCGTGACGATCACCGAGCTTCACAATAGCAGTTGACAGTAGTGCAGTTTTTGAGTGGTGGTGTGTTTTGGATGGTGTAGCAGTGTGGTGTACAGTGGAAGGATTGGTGGGAGGTGGCGGACGTGCATATTGCGAAGATGTGCTTGGGATTGGTGTAGTCTGTAGGTGTTGAGAGTTGTTCCGGGTTTGGGCCTGATTCGATTGCTGAAACTGACTGTTCGCGGCTTGAGGTCCTCTGTTGTTCTTCTGGGAGGATGACTGATTCACATTCTGCCCTTGACCTGCAACGTTGACATACGGATGGAGCAGCGTATGATGCCGCTGTCCGCATTTACGACATGTAGACCTCGAACACTCCGCAACGAAATGCCCGGAATTTAAACAATTTAGGCACAATCCAAGTTTTCTGGCAAGCATCTATCTGTTCACAACTTTCCTTTTCCAGAAACTCGTACACTGTTCCACGGGCTGTGATCCACCATTGCACACTATGCAACTTCCAGTCGATACAGCAGCATGAACAACTGGGGTTTTGTACGATTTCTTGAACTCACTACTCTTACGTGACGATGTTGATTGTAGAATAGCACAATGGTTCTCTAGGAACTCCACCATCGCCTTGTACGATGGAATATTCTTGCAGCTATGATGCGTTTCCCATTGGCGAAGAGTATCATCGTCCAGCTTCTGGGATAGCATGAAAGCTAACAGTGTACTCCATTGCTCGGTGTCTTCACCCAGTTTCTCCAACTGTTGAAGATTTATCTTGAACGTCATCAAGATATGATTAAGTGCTTGAAAACTCTCAGCTTTCATCGGAGCAACAGCGAACAGTGCTTTCAAATGTTCCTGTGCGATTAGTTTGTGATTCTCGAACTTCGACTCCAGAACTCCCCAAGCGATAGTGTAGTTGGAACTAGTGACCTGGATCTGGTTTACCTGAAGAAGAGCCTCATCCTTCAGGGAAGCACGCAGATAGTTGAACTTATCTATCGTACTGAGTTGGGCGTTGTCGTGAATCAAAGAAGTGAAATTGTCACGAAAGTTAATCCATTCCGACAATCTTCCAGAGAACGTTGGAAGCTTCAATTCCGGAAATCGTGTCCGTGACGACTGGGACACTTCCGGTTTCCGCTCAACACCTACTTCGGTAGGTATACTAACCTTCGAAAGAAGCGCCTGCTTCAGACGAAAATACTTGTTTTCAAATTCTTTGAAAATCTCCTCATTCTCTCTTTGGCGAGCTTCGGCCATGGCAGATAGTCTCGAAGCATCCTCTTCGCCGTCGCCAGATGGTCCTTCACCAACATCCAAGTCATCGGTTAACACCTCTATACTAACTCTCACTTCACAGTATTTCTCATAAATTTCGTCCAACTTTTTCACTCTGAGATCAACGGCACCTCTATCACGATCTTCTTGGTACGACAACAGAAATTCCTCTATATTATCGAGCGAAATTCTAGCATGGCGCTCCTGCTTCACTAGCTGTCTCAGATCCGGTGCCGGCATCTTTGAAGAATCACTGACCAAACACTGTGAATCACAAACAACTATTCACTCCCGAGACCTCAAGCGACAGAACGATTGACAATTGACAGGCCAAATTGTAAAATCAAATTTATGCAATTTCAAAGTGCACCCAAGGCAATAAATCAACAAACCGGAGAATCTCAAACACCTTCTCCACAGAATGCTACTGATGAGTACAATGCAAATAAATCTCAATCAGAGCTGAAATTTTTCTCTACCGTTCGTAGAGCTTCAGGAATGGCCGGCACAATGCACAAACCGATCCAATCCACCTCGACCACACAATTTCTCACACACACACTGTACTTAGCTTGCTTTCCGGCGATGACCTCCTGGTGTCCTAGGGAATCGAAACTCGATGGTAACGTATACAGCAGATGACCGAAATCCTTCGACGCACCAAACGTTGGTAACTGCACCACTTGTGCAGCAACGAAACCCTGCCAACAGGAATCTTCACTACGCCAGCAAATCACTAAGCACTTCCCACAGCGTGTGTTTAATCGTTTTCTCCCGCGATTATTCAACGGATTGTCGTTGTTCTTTCCGAAACCGAAACACTTTTCATCCGCGGAGAAGCACTAGCCCGAGCCAGTCGCTTTATTATCCGGCGTTTACCAAGCCGGTCAAAACGATTAATTGAACTTGCGCCTATTATTCACTGCGCCATTACAGTGACGAACAATCAGACCGCACTGGTCTATTATACACTTGTTCGATGACCTATCGAACCCAAGCGACGCGCGATTATCCGAACAAAGGGTCTTCACGGGTCTGGCAAATCCGGATCGCCAGGACCAAAATGTGGGATACTCCCGGTTCGCACTTCAGCGAAAGCACCCGCGAATCAACCTTTCGGATCAAGCGCGAAACCACCGATGTGATACGGTCACAAATGAATAAATTTATTTGACGCACTTCGTACAAACTACAACCGTTTATTGCTTTAGAGTGGACTGTATTTACTGTATATAACGAACACGCGGCGCACTGCCGACGATCGGTATCACCGGCGGTCGAGATAGAACTAAAACTATACTCCCTACATCTACCTACTACCGGGATGCTGCGAGCATCATCTCTGTAGGCCTTTGGTCGAGAGAGGCTATCGTGTGGCAAACGATGAGAAACAAACCACTGGCCATTGACCAGTTTGCATCTAGTGCGTATTGATACAGTGGTTCGCAAAGAAAATGAATTAATAATCCAACAGTATATATTCTTTTCTGTATATGAACTTAAACCGGATTGAACGCATAAGATTTTTTTGCAAATCGGCTATTTCGTTCGCTAGTTTAATCGTGATAAAGGAAACCCCAACTTTTTTTTATTAATTTGTATAATTTTTATTTATGGCAAATTTTTTCGCCTCCGCTTAACTCTTATGCTACGTTTTGACAGGGCAAGTGAATTGAACAACTCAGTTGAATTCAATTGACTTGCCAAAAGTTGAACATGTTCAACTTTCTTTTCGTTCAAGTGAATTGAATTAAGGTGTTTACACGTTCAGTTCGCGTTCGATTCAAGCGACTTGCTCAATTCACTTGCCCTGTCAAATCGTAGCATTAGGGTTTTTTACTAATCCGCTTAAATCCGGTTCAAGATCAACTTAATTGGCTTGTCGATAGTTGGACATGTTCATCTTGCTGTTAAGTTGAAAGAAAAAAGTGCTGAGTTGAAAAAAAAAACGTGTTGAGAAGTTCAATTTGAGCGACTTTCAAATCACTTTTGTCTAGTGCACATATTGTATCTCTATGCCATGGGTTCTAGATGGCAAGGAGCACGTGGTGTTTTCAAACCGCAACGCGTGTTGCCAATGATGATTGCAATGATAATGATTGCTTACGCTCTCCACTGTTCAGCGGTAGAGTTCTCTTGCACTCACGCATCACGCATTTGTGTGTGTTACAGCGCAGCGTTGCCTCGATGGTAGGCTGCACTCACTCTCTTGTGCCGGCGATGGCGGTGACGGCAGCGACGGCGGCGACAGGCGCTCTTTCGTTTGGTTAGAAAGACGTCATGCCATGCCAGTTTTACTGTGAGTGGGTAGAGTCGTTAGGGTTGGTGTACCAGTAATGATACTTACTTGGTAATAATAAACGTGATAAATTAAGACTATTTAATTAAACTAAGGAGGCACAAATTTCGTCGTTTTTTTCCACTGACTTGCGAGGAAAAGAAACACATGCCAAATTGCAACTCATCCATTTGTTTTTGATAGGATGTAAAACTATTAATGGCATTGATTGAATCGAAAGCTTGGTTGAAAGTCTTCCTTTTCTATTTTTTTAATAAAAATAATGTTTAAATAATACATGTATATTTGTTTCTCTTCGAAATTACTTACTCCAACAATTGGTATGTGTGTAGCCCGCCCTTGATCGCATATTTGTAACATTTGCATTTTTTTCGATTTTGAGTTAGGCTCATACATTGTCTTCAAATTGTTAGTTCTTTCATCTAGACTGGTGAAATATGAAAGTTTGTTCTAAAAATCCCGAAAAAAAAACTACCAAGTTGTTTTGTAACATAGAGCCTAGTGACCACATAACTGTAACACAGGAAAATTGTGCCATGTTCCTTGAACAAAAAGTAACACAATTGATTTGCATTCAAATATTAAGTGATGCCACTGCAAAAAGCGTTTGTGCAATTTTCAGATTTTTTTGGAAGTGAATTAGATTTCCATACTAATCCATATCACAAACTTCATCGTTCCATTTTTCTAGTGTTTCCATTTTTACAGTTTTCTACAAAATACAATAGTCCGCATACTAAAGTGTTGTACATAGTGAGCATTATGGTACAGAACAATATTAATTACGTCAATTTATGATATTAGAGCACAGGATTCAACATTTTCCTTAACTTTAGTAAGTTTTTGGAACATGAATCAATTTTGAACATGAAGCGATTCTGTATATGATACAACATTTTGTGACATAATATGAGGTACGGAAGAAAGACTAATAGCTGACATATGGATTAGATAAATCGTATTCCGTACTATTATGTGTACTAAACAGTCACTAATGCTGTTACTGGTACAACTACCCTAGGGCGTGTTTTGTTTCGCCCGTCAGTACGAGTTTGAATACTGCGGGCGAAAGTTGATTTTTCTGCTCCGGACAGCAAGAAAAATAATTCGTTAGGGGCCATCCAGAAACCACGTGGTCATATTTTTGAAGATTTTCAACCCCCTCCCCCCATGTGGCTTATCGTGGTCATTTGGCAGACCCCCCCTCCCCCCCTTTGACCACGTGGTTTTTTCTAAAGTACAAAAACTTTTAAAAAAACTTTATGGAACTAAAACATAAGGTTAAACCGATCAATTTTGAAGATGGACAATTTCAACTGATTCAAAATCAAACTAAACCCAGCATGGAAATTATAAATTTTCGTGAATTCGAACATTTTGATGATGTTATCATGTTGTAATGTGTATCGGGTATTAGGATATCTAGAACTCGTACACCTTCGATGCATCAGGAGGATACAAAAAAATGTGGACTCGCGAATATGTTATAAAAATTTCGAGAAAAAATTGTAATGGTTAAGAAATTTTCCAAAATATTCCTATATTATTATTTTTTTTTAGAATTTTTTATCAGTGATTTTTTTTTAAATAATTATAAAGTTCATCACTGAATATCCCTATAGATTCCTGAGAATATTTGGGACCTTCCGTAGCTCTGGAGGTACTGGAAATTCTTAAGATATATAAACCTCAGCGAAACATCTGAACTGAACTCTTACAACAAAAAGTTTATCAGAGAATCACAAAGTTAATATGTAATCTTAGAGATGCAAATAAAACCTCCTACTGTTGTTTCTTTTGAGTAGCATTCCTGTAGAAATTCCAGTTTTGCTTTCCGAATCATCAAATTAGTTTACATTCCAATATTAACAGGTATTAACAGGTTTCAGTATAAATTAGAAAAAAACAGCTTACTTTTTTTAAAGAATCTCCAAAGATTTTTTTTTCAAAATCCTTGGCAACTTTAATGAATCTTCAAAGGAAATTCTTCTAAATCTCCAATGGAAATTTTTTTCGTTTTGCAAAAGAAATTCTTAGACACTTTCAGCAGTTTTTTTAAATTTCCAAAACAAATTATTCGGAATATGCCAAAATATTTCCTATGGAAATTCCTAAGATTTTCCAGTAGAAAATCGAAAAAAGTTCATCTGAAACACCAATAATGAACTTCCCGAGGAAATTCCGATGTTTTTACAAGTGAAAATTACGAAAAAATTGTACTTTTGAAGGAATTCCTTAAAAAATCAAATCAAAATTTTAAAGATTTTCTGATGTGAAAATTCCTTAAAATTTCTAAATCATTTCCTGTGCATCTTTGCATGGTAAAGACTTAAAGCAATGTTTAGCTGAACCTACAAAGAAATCAAAAGGACTTCCCGAAGAAGAATGAATTCCCTATGAAATTTTGGAAGAATTTATGGTACAAATTAAAAAAACAAGAATCTCGAGAATTCTAAAAATTTATTTTTTGAAAATCCAAAGAATTTTTTGAAGATAATCCATAGACTCTTCCGTGGAAATTCTAAATAATGCCTCGAATAAAAAAAAACCTGGAAAATTTTTAAAAATGTGATAGAATTCACAAAGAGCGTAAAAAAGTATTCCGAAAAATTTTCATTTCAAAATTCTAAATTTGAAAAAAAAAAACAAAAACAAAAAATCTACGGAAATATCAAAGTGTTTCATGTGGCATTGGCTGTTTAATATCTTTCGGAAATTCAGAAGAGTTTTTATTGAAAAATTCAGAAGTCTTCTTCTTCTTCTATGGCTCCATATTCCAACTGGAAGTTGGTCTGCTTTTCAACTTAGTATATTCTATTAGCATTTCCTTAGTTATAAATTGAAAGCTTTTCTATGCCAACGATTGCAGACTGAACTGAACATTTTTAAGTGCACTCCTTAAAATGTTCGAAAAACTTCTTTTGGAAATAAAGAAGAATTTCTGGTGAAGATTCGAAAGAACTTGTCGTAGAAAATTTCATTAGAATGTAAAAAAAAATATGAAAATTTGAACATTTTTTTTCCACTGAAAATTATATGTATTTCCCACGGGACTGTTTTGAATTTTCTGACAGAATTCACATGGAATTTTTTTCGGAGTTTTAAGGAAATTTTTTCGCAATTTTCACTGGAAATGTTTTGTTTTTTTTTTTCATTACCAATTTGTAGCAAAATTTCCAAGCAAAATTTTTTCAGAGAGAATTGTTCAAAAATCATCCTGAATGCCAGCACTTTATCAGGATTATATAAAGGAATTTCAAAGTATTTACAGGAAATTTCTTTACTGGATTTTTCCTGAATATCCACAAGAAATTCTTTTGAAGTTTTTTTCTTGGATTATTGTAAAAACATTAATATTTTTCAAATTTGTAGCTGCAGTCCACTGATGCAAAAGTGTCGGCAAGGATGTTATCGATCATTTAGTAATCTGCATTCGATCATTTAGTCGTTTTTTAATAACTCATTCCAGAGGCTAAATTTCAAAATGTGTTATACGGTGGACTTCTAGTGCAAAGGTTTATCTACTACTCTGCCTAACAGTTCGTTGTTTTAATTTCACTTATAACTTAAGACTAAATGATTGCATATTTTGTTATCATTTAGTATAAGTATGGCAACTAGCACCGTAACTCCTTTAGCAGTGGAATTCAAACATCGACCTGTTAAGGAGAGTTGTAGAAAAACCTTAGCACTAAAAAGCCACCATACAACACATTTTTAAATTTAGCCTCTAGAATGAGTTTTTGACAAACTACTAAATGATCGAAAGCAGATTATAAAATGATCGATAACATCCTTGAGTGTCGGCGGCGTGATGCCAAAAACCATCTGCGGCGGTGGCGTGGCACGGCGGATTTTTTTTATATTTTCTCATTTTTCCTTTCCAAATTTTTGTTGCGGAAATTGAGACTGAATCGCAACCTGTTTTTTCGTTTATTTTTTTATGGAAAAAGAATCTAAGGCTAAGATGGTCAAATAGCGCAAATATGCATCGGCGTTACGACCGACGCTGCGTTACTGTTTTTTCTCGAAGCACACCTGCTTCTTTTTAACACTGAGTTGAAAAGACGCTACGTGGGCATCGGCCCTAAGATGCGCTTTGCGTTTAATGATTAAATCATTAAATTTTAATGATTTGTATTTTTTACACCGCTATTGTTATTCACCAAAAGTTTTTCGTGTATAAAAAACCACGTGGTTCGAGAGCAACACCCCCCTCCCCCCATGTGGCTTATCGTGGTCATTTTCGAAACCCCCCCTCCCCCCATATATGACCACGTGGTTTCTGGACGGCCCCTTAGTGCGGTGCGTGTCGTGTAAATTCTGTGTTTTCACTTCGTCGCGAGAAAACAATTGGTGTGCCATCTATAGTGCGAATCGCTTCGGTTGACGTTCGTCTGCGGAAGCCACCGGGTATGCTTCATGTAAGTTTTGTTCGCGGGAAGTTCAATTGGCTACACTCAGAATAAAGTGCACTCAAGGGCCCCATACGCCTGTCACTGGCGAACAAAGCTCGTGTACTATGCATCAAAGCTTAAAACCAGTGTTAGGTGCAATCGTTAATGCGACCATTTTTATGTTCGGTTAGTTACTGCAAATAAATTCTTTTTCGATTCCCTATAATCAAGCAGGTATCTCAAGCATACCACATCGCTAAATTGCTGGATGATTGAGTGTTTTAGTTTGATAAAATTTGAAAAACAAAAGTGTGCCTAAAAATTGCCATAACAAAAGGTGGTAGAGAATTAGCACGGTTTTTATAGTTTAGAACTAAATTCAGATGTCGCACATGTCGGGGTAGGGATTCAGTGCTCCGCCTTCTCCCCTGAGTGCACATTATTTCTATATTATTTTCGCACAAACTTGAAAAAAGATACCTAACTCGGTTCCAGTTTCTACCGAAGTCGATCGGTTATCACTAAAGAACCTAGTAAAGAAGCGAACAACTCGTTTGAAAATAAGTTTTTAACCTAGCCTAGAGAAATTTTCTATCTTGGTTTTTTTTTGTTATTCTTGTTTTATGACAAGCCTTTAAAATTATACTTAAAACCTTTAAAATATTTTTCTAAGTGCGAATACATTTAAAATTATCAGGTGAGCTAGCCAAGGGCTGAAAAGCCTCTCAAGTAAAGACAATTATGCCGTTTGCAGTCAGCAGCGGGCGGCGGCTTGGCGACGTTTGTGGCGAATTTTGTTTTCTAATACAAATATTTGTCTAATAATTATACTGGCTGATCTCTGGTAAGAACTTGTTTTACACATTAAATCAAATAGGGTTCACTTTGCGATTTGCTCGTACGATATTTTGTAAACAAATATTGATTTATTACGATTTCCTACTAAACTAATATACTTAACTGTTAAAAAAAAGCTCTATTATTAGGACACATAGGATTTTCTTAGGAAATGCTCAGTCCTGAAATGCCAATATTCATTAGAACTTCAAATGAATGTTATGTTAATAAATATTTTCAGCCATTTGAGGTAATGGTGCTAATAGTGGTGGCATAATTGTAACCATAAAAGACAATATTAAAAACAATGCTTTTAAAGCAAAATGCACAAGCTTTAGTTTTATGCAAATTGGTACAAAAAGTTTTATAAAAATTCTAATTTTGGTAATTTGTTCGAGAAAATATTCGGAGATTCTTTTCTAGAGGAAGGAAAAATCTCCAGAACTTTCTTCGAAGATTTTACTGAAAAAATCCGAGAACTCTTTCAAACATTCCGCCAAGAATGCCTACTGAAATATCCATAGTAACTCCCTCAAATTTCAAGCATTGTTCTTGAAACTTGCGAAAATTCATCCAACAATGCGTCCGACCCGAAAACCGTCCTAAAATTATTTTTCTTCTTCATTGGCTCTACATTCCATACTATTAGCATTTACACAGTTATTAATTGAATGCTTTTCTATGCCAATTGCATGAGTAAGTATGTATCTTGAGTGACAATCACAATGGAGACACTATGCCCAGGGAGCCAAGAAAGTTCCCCACCCAAAAACATCGTAGGCCGAAACAAGAATCAAATTCGCAAGGCTAACCGGTGACCATTCTTCAGAAATATCCCTACAAATTGTTCCGTCAATTCCGATATTCTTCCAGAATTGTTCTCGGAAGATCTTTGGTGCATTCTCCGCAAATCTCCCTGGGATTTTTCCAGAATTTTCTCCAGGAGCTGCCGTGGGAATTCTTTCATAAATTCCTTCATTAATTGCCCTAAGAAATGTCCCTAAGTATCGTATTGACTCAAATCCTAAAGTTGACTTATATTCCGAACTTTTAAATGACAATTTTAGCTTTATTCGCATATTTCTTTCTAAAGAATTTTGAATTCGTTTGTAATCTTGATCCTTCGTACTTAAAACCGATGGAAAATTAAGTAAAATTCTGCAAAAACGCCAGTGTTCGGAATATGGGTCATTTTTCAGGATTTGAGTCAAAACGGTATTCTTCTAGAAATTTTATGTGCAATTCCTTCTAGAATTCATCCACAAATTTCATTAAATTCCTTCTGATTGTTTCAAATTATCTACTATTTCTTCCTCGAAAACTCCTTCAATAAGAATTTTTGGAATGGTTCCAAAAAAAATTCTAAATAATTTCATGAATAATTTCAAAAAGGAGTTCTTGGAGGAATTTTCGAAGTAATTGGTGGATGAATACTTGAGTGGGTTATTTTTTATTGAATTCATGAAAAACTAATAGAATTATAGTAGGAAATCCCGTTCAAATATGTTTTTGTGATTCAACATTTAATTCGCAACTAAAACTAATTTACATTTTTCTCATGTTCTACAAAAAAAATACTAATGTAATTTGTTTAGCACACGTTTTCCATAATGTTTACCTTTTTCTATGAAACTTAAATTTTGTTTAACAATATTGTCATAGACAATAAATGACTGCATAAGCCTGTAATTTGAAAAGTACAGTCATATATTTATATATGGTTGGCATTTCTGTTCTTTTTCTTTTCCTCTAGTGTTTTTTCATATACTATCCCTGTTTGACACGCACTTGAGCGAAGTACACGACATAAATTTGTATTGGTCTGTTGGAGAATATTATAAAATAAAAAGAGTTATTTTTCCATACAGTTTGAATGAGAAGATACAGAAGTACGGGAGAGTCATTTTTGATTTTCTTGGCAGAAATTTGATTTCTAAGTGTGGCATCATTTAAGAGGCAGATTCTTTCGGGGAGTGTCGCAAAACGTGAAAGAGTTAATGTTTTGTTTAGATGTTGTTTTGCTGAATCAGTGTCAATTCGCATGTTTCATCGTTTGAAGAAGTATGATAAACGAAGCAGATCGATAATCAAAAATGTGTTGGTGGTTGGCATATAAGTTTCGAATAATGCCGAAGAGTAATTTCTGATGTGTTTAACAAAATCGTGCTATAGATGTGTGTAAGGCACGTCAATTCGATAAAGAAGATCACGAAGAGCTAGAAATGATCAGAAATTCTGTAGTCAAATATGTTATCGATTGGCACGGCGATTTAGAAGATTCTCGAAGAGTGAAGAAGTCATATCTGCTTTATTTAGTAGGAATTATTTTGACGCTTACGAGTTTGCGACGTTAGGCATAATTCTGCCTTCTTTATATCATAAGTTGTTCTTTGGGCCATTTTATGTCTATCGTCCGTTATGCCTAACGTCGTAATACGTAACGTACATTTGCGTAACAAGGTATACCCGACGCTTGCTACAAAACTGCAAAGCGCATAAGCGTTATTTCTGATGTGCTCGCCAGAAACGTGCTATCGCTTAGCATCCCAGTTCAATGAAGAAGATCAGAAAGTGCATAATACTATCGACAGACATATGATTTCTGTACACTGATACACGTATCATGTTGTACGCGTACAGCAGCAGGATGACACACATCTTTTTTCACCATTCGCTGTGTTACTATCGTATTATCTGCGTTACATATATAGATTTTCTAACAAAATAATAAAAATGCATTTACTATTTTTTTGCATAGCCTCTAAATATATTAAATAAATATTTCGTTAATATCCGGCCTTTACGGAGACGAGCCAGCCTCGGGCTGAAAGTCTCCTTAATAAAGAAACAAAAAAAAATATATCCGGCCTTTTGGCGATTATTTTAAACATTTTTATTGTTGTTCGAAACACACTTGGTGAATTTTCGATTTATGTAAAGAAACACTACTACATATCTGTAAAATTTCTAACAAAGTAAATTTGTCATTATCAAAATTATTTTACAAATATGTTCCGCTTTTTTATGATTATTAAGATTGACAAAAAACGAAAATCCCTATTTACGCCCAAAAAATCACTTAACCTTTCGGGGACTCGCGCCGTTGTAAAAGTACAACACCTTCAAAATAGCACGCTTATCGTTCACAACAGAAGCGGGACTGCGTGAGCAGTTTAGGACCAAGCGAGTCCTGCAAAGTTAAGAAAACGCCTAAATTTCTTCCCTCAATTTACAACAACCAGTGAATACTAACTGCTCATTTACATATAAACTCGATATAAAAAATAACCTATAATCTTGGGATTTTCGAATATTTTTAAATGTGATTTTTTATAGCCTACACTTAAAATTTTCGCCGAGATCTCAGCATTTTATGTTTATTTTCCGAGGTGGGCACCGCCGAGTTTCAGCAAACACGATTTTTGCCGAGATCTCAGTAAAAGTGACGTTTCATTTGCTGAGATACGGTAAATATTTTGCCGAAAATCAGTGATAAATCAAATTTTCTGCCGAAGTTCAGTTCTGGAATTTACTGAGCTACAGCGGTGCACGATTTTGCCGAGCTCGAGTAACAAAAACTTAGTGTGTAGACCTCGTGGCCGTCTGCGTATATTGTGTTGTTATGAGGTGAGGGTTCGATTCCTGCTCCAATCGTGGAAACTCTTCGATATGCAAAATATTCTTCACCAGTCTACCAGGCATTGTCCGTTGTCTTACAAAATATGTTCAGTCTGAACAATCACTGTGCATTTTCGCATTCTTCGGATTTTGAAGACGTTTTCCTGACTTTGTAGATTTATAGATCTTTGCAGATTTAAGGATACTCCAAAATGATTTCTCACATTTTCTGATATTTCTCGGGTACTTATTCAAAAGGACGTATGTGATTTTGTAAACAAAGATTCAAACGTCGATTTGTCCGATCTGATAGCCCTCCCACGCATACCATCGCCACAGACAGGTAGGGGAGGCCTTCGGCTACCTGTTGGTGGTGTTGGTTTGCGTGGGAGTCCCATCAGATTGGATAAATCGAAGTCTCAATCTTTGTTTACAAAATCACATACGTCCTTTTGAATAAGTACCGAGATTTCATGTTTTTAGATACTAGAGCTTCCATTGGATCATTGTCATGATCTAAACTTTACAGAATATCTTTAGATACGTTTAACTCCGTAAATCATACAAATTCTTAATATTCCCACATTCTTTAAATCCTCCCGGGTAATCAAATACGTGCAAATACTTCAGATTCCTTAGATTTCGTTATTCAGAGTTTGACACATTATTTCAACTTTTGTTGATTTTTCAGTACATATACGGAAATGTCCTAGATTCTCAAAATTATTTAAGGTGAGTTACGGCGGCGTCCAAAAATGGCAGCCACAATGGCCGTGCTATCTCTCACCTCGCGTTTTTGCTCGCACAAATGTGAATATTTAGGCGGTTAGCACATCTGGAAACCATTTTTCATGTATGCTGCAAGTGAGCAAAAGTGAAAAACTACTTTTTGCTTTTGTCTGTCGTTTACTTTTCAAGTTATGTGCCCTCAAAAGTGCTATGTAGATTTGAAATTGGGCTCCAACGCGATTCACCTTAAACCTCCATTAGACCCTCTATAGCGCCCAAGATTTTTTTCTTCTGGTTTTTCGGATCTGGACTTTAAATCCAATTTCTTACGAATTCCATAACTTATCCAGAATTTACAGATTCATCATGTGGGAATGCGGGACATTTTCCGGGCAATTCGGGTCAAGCAGGCTGAGTCCGAGACTGTCCTGCATAATCCGAGACGTCTGGACACTTAATGTTAAAATTAGTAAAAGGATTGTTGGATTTATCTGTGCTGTTAAGTATTACTTACACGAAAAAATCTTCCTTTTTGATCGATAATTGAATATAAAACACTTAAGAAGTGTTCTTGTACGTGATGAAATATTCATTTAATTGTTCGGAAATAATTAGTTCAGATATAAATAGAAAATATGTTGACGTTTCCTTTTTATAATAAATAATTACAACAAACTAAGAAAACGAAATCAGCGTTCCAGGACAAACAGTTACAATATTTTTATAAATATATGCCTACTGAACAAATCATTTAGTAAATTTAGTGATATAAATTTGTAAAACAAGTAGTTTGAATAAAAATGTAATATACAAATAAATCGCCGACGTAAACGTTCATTGGTCGCTCTCATATTCCAACAAGAAAAAAAACCATTTTCTTATTATGTTTTATCGTCAATAATTGATAGTGACCGCAACCAGATGGGGCCATTGTATGCGTTACTAGCATTGCTTGCATTCAAATTTGCTTTGCGCTGTACCTGTAACGTTGTATACAACGGGCGCAGAGCAGGGTACGTATCAGCGTAGAATCATCATTGCTTGGGTAATACCACCGTGATTCTGGGTGACAGATATATGATTTTATGCTGTACAGTGATTTCCGCATCATATATCTGTCACAAGTATAAGAGTGATTTATTCAGTGATTTATTTAGCAGACAATATGTGCATGAAAATATGGAAAAAATAAGGAAAGAAAAATGTTTGCCGGTCAGTGTGTTGGAACGTGCAAAAGAGTGAAAATTAGTCTTTTTCGGAATACATACACTATCGCTTGATCCGTCAACTTGTCTGAGACGTGTTGTCAGCGACAGCGATGTGGCAGCATGACGGCACCGTTGGAATTCTGGAACTGCAGTGGCACGGTACCGTTAATCGGCGTGATTTATTCTTTATTATAATAATGTCTTAATATATTTAATATATTTTTTCTGATCCTTGTTTTTATTTTTGGGTGATTAAACACGGTATAATAGGTACCACACGAGCATGAAATTGCATTCTCACCAAGGTGTTTATATAGCGGATAAATTCCTTCTTATGAAGAAAAGAAAAACAGAATAATGCACATAGCGTTGATGGTGCCTCCCTCGCATGTTATTAAAAAATGATAATAATAAAGCCTCAGGCCAAAATATCACTGTAGAAAGATAGATTCCACTACTTTCATCAATTCACATATATTTGCGTTCGTTTCTATGCATTGCATCAATTTATAAAATTAAAATAATACATTTAGAATTTTTTCCTGGAAAAAAATGGCTTTTGAATATATCCGGGCCTTCTATAAAAAATTTGTTTTTGGAGCGATCATATATCCTTTACGTATACTTAGTTTACGAGAAAGGAAAAAAACACAATAGAGGGATCAAAGTAGCATGTCGAGTGTTGCTTCCATGTTGAGTGGTGTGCTCTTGAAAACGCATTTAGTTTTGGATTCCTAGAGGATACCCGGATAAAAAATATCAATGAAAAATCATAAATTTTACTGTTACATCACCATTTAGTACATATTAGTTACCATTGAACGTAATGGAAATGTGACAATACAATTGCATAAGAATTTATGGTTTTGCACGATAAAACGAATGGTAAATGGGACTTTACAATAAAAAATAGGGGTTGTTATGTATCTTTACAATAAAAAATTTGAAAATTTTTCATACAAAATTTAGAGCAAAACAATTGATTTTACGGTTCTTCAATGGGACGATTTCTAGGGCCGAAACAATAGAAAACATTGTGTTTTAAATGTTTTTCCTTATTTTTTTATTGTTTCACAATTCAATTGCAATAGGGTTTAGAATAACTTTCACTCCAAAAATACAATACAAACACAATAAAATTTAGTGTTTTACAATTTATTCCATTAACATAGAAAAAAATCACATTTCTTGTGGGATGCAAAAAAGTTTTCTTCTTTACAAAACACCATTATAATTTGTAATATTGAATTGATATTACAAAGTGTGATGATATTTTGTAATGATAAAAATCTTTGTTTGTATCTCACAAGAAATGCAGATTTTTCTTGTTAATGAAATATATTATGAAACAAAATATATTGTAAATTAAATATAAATTTAAATGAAAAATAAAATAATCTAATCAGCGTTTTGTAGATAGTTGTTTGTTATGGCGCAAATTATATTTAATCGGAGCGGTCCAAAGTGTGTGCGATTTCCTGCTATGATGCGTCTTTGAATCTCATGTACTTATGCTGCCGTTGTTAAATTGGCCCCACAGAAAAGGCTATTTAACCATGGAAGATCTAATAAATACGGCGCTGGAATAGAGAAGAAAAATTTAAAAATTAAAACGTATAACATGTGGAAAGCAAATCTAAATGAATGGTATAACGTATTAATGAATCCATTCACTTTGATCGTGCTTACAGCGGCACACTAAGAATCAATTTTCTGAAAACAGTATGGCGAAAGGCATCTAAGGTTAGATTTCGAAACTAAACACCCTTATCGAAAAAATATTTGAAAGGAATAGCAGCGAACACCTTCCTACATAACTGGTACCAAATAGTGTTTCGTGATAAGGTTCTTGCTTCTGAGAAAACTTGCATTTCTTCTTCTTCTTCTTCTTCTTCTTATTGGCATTACATCCCCACACTGGGACAGAGCCGCCTCGCAGCTTAGTGTTCATTAAGCACTTCCACAGTTATTAACTGCTAGGTTTCTAAGCCAAGTTACCATTTTAGCATTCGTATATCATGAGGCTAACACGATGATACTGTTATGCCCAGGGAAGTCGAGACAATTTCCAATCCGAGAATTGTCTAGACCAGCACCGGGGATCGAACCCAGCACCCACCCTCAGCATGGTCTTGCTTTGTAGCCGCGCGTCTTACCGCATGGCTAAGGAGGGCCCCTTGCATTTCGTCATACCAATTTCTGGTGGGTAACTTCATGCTGCGGTTTATGCATAAACGTTAGCGCCTGGTCGCTGGTAATGGCAGACCAGCCACTGCTTGTGTTTAATAAAAAATGTGTCAATATGGAAAATTTACCTTGAAATAGCGGCAACGATCGGATCCAGGATCGGCACCAAAATTGATTATGCTCCGAAGGCACTAGCAGTCGATATCGCACCGGAAACGGATGCACCGAACGCAGGTGGGCTTGGGGCATCAAATATCGGTGCTAGACTGGTTCTCTGAATGTTAAATTTAGTTCTGGGCATCCAGTTCAGCCGTCATAACTAAACTCGATTCTGTGCGAAGATTTCATCCTCCGGTTTGGAACCTTTGGGCAATTTGAAATGAGGGTCGCTGGAATCAACACCCAGCTCTCAAGATGTTGGATCGAGCCTTAAGGGAGATTTTTTTTGGCGGAGCGATCCGAACCATCCGAATCCGAATCACGAAGACTTGATTCCGGTTATCTGCAAGTGAACTACAGGGAATTGGCCCGATCGGTTGTATACGCTAGTGTGTCTGAAGTATCTTGTCATGATACTTTGCCAATCGATAGACCATCCACCGGCTCTGAGCATCTGAGCATCTCTGAAACGCCAAGAATAATTTATTAAGTAAATTGCATATATAACAAACTGATTTTAAAAAATGTTTATAGCGAATTAAATTGCGAAATAATTTGATTCGTAAACCTTTGGAAATAAAAGACTTACTGAGAATCAATCCGCCAGAATCCATTCGAATGTAGATTACCGCTGCTTCTGAAGATAGTCCTACTATTTAACAGCGGCGAAATTGGCTTTTGCTGGTCATTCCTTGTGGCAGACTGGTAACCAATCCACTTCTGTTGTTGCTCGGACCTTCTAGGTGTGTCGATTCCACCACCAGACTTGCCTGGCCAAACAGCGAAGCCTGATCCACTGGTTGGCCAAATCCAGCAAACTTTGCTGCCCCGGAAGATGATTTGTTGTTGTTTTCAAACAGCAAGGTGATCAAGCTTTGAACAGTGGCTTGTTATATTGGCAACTGAAAATGAATTAAGTTAAAAATTAGAGCTTTAAAATTCCTATGATTTGCCTACGTCTACGGCATACGCCATCCCGTATTGCGATTGTTATTAAGGTTCCCCAAACGCACGCGACGCAACCGACGCAACAGTTCTTCACTTGGCGACTGCAATTCTATCGCCGTTGGTATGGAAGCTTAAATGAAACGTCGCAGCGATGAAATCGTCTATAGGTTTGGTGGAGCCTTTACAAGGGTTAAACTAGTTCTTCTCGCAAAACTTACCAGTTTCTTGTACAGCAGTAATATCTGCCTCCTTCCAAACATAGCTGCTCATATGTACTTGTCGGACACCAGATAGACGCACAGCTAAATGTCTAAACATCAAGCACAACTTTTCTTTCTTCTATCTAACAAAAGTGAACAAAACGGGGTTTTTATTATAACGGGACAATCACATGCGACAATACACCTCTATTTTATTGATTTTAGATCTTAATATTTAGTGGATTTTAAATACCTTGTAATAAACATTTAATCAAGAAATAAATATAAACAAGAAAGAAAAATAAAAACACCGTTCAAAACTATAGTGTTGCCAGAATAGTTTAAATTAATTTGAACGAAATGTTGAAATGAGTTAAAGGGTGGCAATGTGCTGTAAAAAGTGGGTGATCATTTCAAGACTTGTAATATTTAAAATCAATTTATAAAAAAATGTCAACTATTGTTGTTTTATTGTTTTCAATTGTTATTTTATCATTATAATAAATCAATAGAATATTCTTAAATTGTATATTTTTGAACTTAAGGCAAGATTATATTATTAACAAGTCAGGAAAAATGCATCGTTTGTTTCGTTTTTTGATGCGCAAAACAAAACACAAGAAACAATAAATATATTATAAAATGTATTGTTAACGTTTAAAATTATTGTGATTTTTAAGTAAGTACAATAAAGGTTCTCTACAACCGTGGGAATTCTACATTAAAGGCACCATAGATTGTATTGTTTGACATACAACCTATGGTATTTTAATGGGTTAAGCCATACAAGGTACTGTAAATTTTTATCCGGGTAGTCATTAAACTTAAGTATTTGACGAACGGAAAAATTAGTAGCCTGCAAAGAAAATCACATCGCGATCTACCAAAACACCTCTTATTGTTTACCTTAGGCAACAAAAACATCGAAAATCGTTCTTTAAGCTCGAAAAGGGCTAGGTGGAACAATCTGTTTTTTTTCTACATTACCATGTCATGAGAACCTTTCAAAAATTGTTTGGAAGCGTGAAATCTTAGACCTAAACTTCTAAAACAAAATCTGCGATAACATAATCTTATTCAATTCGAAGTAGCGAGTTTATTAACACAATTACTGTTTTTAACTTTCGTCCCCATGCCTCCCTAAATTTTTCAAACGAATTTCAGGATGTTCGAAGGGAAACAGGGAAAACTGGGGATTGTTTGTAGTTTTTTCTTTCCTTTTCTTGTTAAATTTTTAAACAATCTTTCAAATTCTTCGTCAATCAAGCATAGACTATGACTCTGTTATACCATTTTCCATGAGAGATGTCACTTCATGTAAAGAACCATGCCTGTGACGTTCGTCACTTTGATTCGTTTCTATTTCAACGATGCTTTTTTCGTTTTTCAATTTTAACTTTTTGGAATAAATTCGTGTTTATATGTTCAAGGCCCTTGGAAAAAATCCTTCAAAAAAAGCCTGGAATGGCTGCAATGCATCAAAATGAATGCAAATAAATGCGAGACGATGAAAATAATGGAATCTATTCTTCTACAGTCTATTTTGATAGCACTAAGGTGTTCTTTTATTACATTTTATAATGTGCAAGAAAGGGTAGATAATATGTTTTTTAATCATTTACGATCAAACTAGGTCCAAATAATTGTATATCAATAATTGTTTTGGCCGAACCGAAAAAAAAGAATTTCAAAATGAACATAAAAAAATTTCATAAAATTTCATAAATAAAATTTCATTTCATGATTCAAAAAAGGCGGTATCCCTTCCTCTCGTATTGTTTTAGGTATGCATAATTTAATTAAACAAGCTCTTCTCTTACCCTACAGTATTACGTGATGATGATAATTTTTGTTTAACGTTTGTAAGAAATATTATTTATTCACTTCTGATTCTTCAAAAAAAAACCGGATTAATCCACCTAGCGTTGGTGGTGCCTTTCTCGCATTTAGTTAAGACACCTCCTTATATAGGGCTTATATGGTTCGAAGTACCATTTTCTTCATAACTTTTAAACGCAATGACCGATCGTTATCAAATTCAATAGTAATCAACAAGGCTTTGTCCTCTGTCGAATAAAACTTGTTGCGAGAAAATCGGTTAAGGATTACGAAAAGTTGTCTAATGTTCGTCGAGCTGAGTCGATAGGTATATAACACTATAGGTCTCAGAGGCTTCTATGAAAAGTTCGTTTTCGGAGTGTAATGATAGCCTTTCGGTACAACTTCGTTTTACGGGAAAGGCGGAAAAACGGAGGATATTGTTACAGAAAACGAACAATATCGTAATGCCAGTAATCACGATTCGACTCCATTCTCTCGAAACTTGTACATGAATCGACTAACTGGATGTATTTACATATACATATTAAGCTTGTGACGAGCTTCTACTATAATTTGCATCGTGTGAGTGATGAGCTGTAAGTTGTTACACCGATTTTGCACACATCTCGCTCTCTTTTTAATCAGGGGTGGCATTGCGCACCTCGACACGAAACGAGTGAACCATGCAACAAGTCATACGAAAGAGCTGTCGAAAAGAGATGCGCAATGAGGCCCCAGGGTAGCTCACTATTCGAAACGTTTCACACGAATGAGGGTGGAGAGCGCAAAAAGCATCGCTCACCGACATCATGACTTTTCAGACAGAATGACAGAAACTATTTACACAGTAACCGTGGAAGAGTGCATAGCGTGAGCGCATCATTCTGGCGATTTTGTGGATGCTCTGGATTCGAATCCAAGAGGCAGCCATGGGAGGGGGAAGGGGGTGGGGCATTTAAAGGTGTTCGGCCCTACGGCACACTATTTTTTGTACACAAATACACGCTCACATCCACACATATAGCCTAGACAGACAAATATAAATTTTTGGATTTGTGCAAAGCTTCTTAGTTGTCGACCAAGTGTGACTAAGTAGGACGGGAGGGCTGTATAACCCAAGTATCCCAAAATAAACTATTTTTCATGCGATGTGAAAATGGGATTTCAGGGAACAGTAAGATACTTCCAATATGAAACTGGGACCAATATGGGTGCTAATATACGCAATTGAGACCCATGAGGGCGGAGGCAGTGCGAATCCGTACATGAGGGAGCGCAAAATGTTGGCTTTGAGGAGTTGATAGTAACCATCAGTACGCAATTGAGACCCATGAGGGCGGAGGCAGTGCGAATCCGTACATGCAGGAGCGCAAAATGTTAGCTTTGGGGAGTTGATAGTAACCATCAGTACGCAATTGAGACCCATGAGGGCGGAGGCAGTGCGAATCCGTACATGAGGGAGCGCAAAATGTTGGCTTTGAGGAGTTGATAGTAACCATCAGTACGCAATTGAGACCCATGAGGGCGGAGGCAGTGCGAATCTGTACATGCAGGGAGCGCAAAATGTTAGCTTTGGGGAGTTGATAGTAACCATCAGTACGCAATTGAGACCCATGAGGGCGGAGGCAATGCGAATCCGTACATGAGGGAGCGCAAAATGTTAGCTTTGGGGAGTTGATAGTAACCATCAGTACCCAATTGAGACCCATGAGGGCGGAGGCAGTGCGAATCCGTACATGAGGGAGCGCAAAAGGTTGGCTTTGAGGAGTTGATAGTAACCATCAGTACGCAATTGAGACCCATGAGGGCGGAGGCAGTGCGAATCTGTACATGCAGGAGCGCAAAATGTTAGCTTTGGGGAGTTGATAGTAACCATCAGTACGCAATTGAGACCCATGAGGGCGGAGGCAGTGCGAATCCGTACATGCGGGAGCGCAAAATGTTAGCTTTGGGGAGTTGATAGTAACCATCAGTACGCAATTGAGACCCATGAGGGCGGAGGCAGTGCGAATCCGTACATGAGGGAGCGCAAAATGTTGGCTTTGAGGAGTTGATAGTAACCATCAGTACGCAATTGAGACCCATGAGGGCGGAGGCAGTGCGAATCTGTACATGCGGGAGCGCAAAATGTTAGCTTTGGGGAGTTGATAGTAACCATCAGTACGCAATTGAGACCCATGAGGGCGGAGGCAATGCGAATCCGTACATGAGGGAGCGCAAAATGTTAGCTTTGGGGAGTTGATAGTAACCATCAGTACGCAATTGAGACCCATGAGGGCGGAGGCAGTGCGAATCCGTACATGAGGGAGCGCAAAATGTTAGCTTTGGGGAGTTGATAGTAACCATCAGTACGCAATTGAGACCCATGAGGGCGGAGGCAGTGCGAATCCGTACATGAGGGAGCGCAAAATGTTGGCTTTGGGGAGTTGATAGTAACCATCAGTACGCAATTGAGACCCATGAGGGCGGAGGCAGTGCGAATCCGTACATGAGGGAGCGCAAAATGTTGGCTTTGGGGAGTTGATAGTAACCATCAGTACGCAATTGAGACCCATGAGGGCGGAGGCAGTGCGAATCTGTACATGCAGGAGCGCAAAATGTTAGCTTTGGGGAGTTGATAGTAACCATCAGTACGCAATTGAGACCCATGAGGGCGGAGGCAATGCGAATCCGTACATGAGGGAGCGCAAAATGTTAGCTTTGGGGAGTTGATAGTAACCATCAGTACGCAATTGAGACCCATGAGGGCGGAGGCAGTGCGAATCCGTACATGAGGGAGCGCAAAATGTTGGCTTTGAGGAGTTGATAGTAACCATCAGTACGCAATTGAGACCCATGAGGGCGGAGGCAGTGCGAATCTGTACATGCGGGAGCGCAAAATGTTAGCTTTGGGGAGTTGATAGTAACCATCAGTACGCAATTGAGACCCATGAGGGCGGAAGCAGTGCGAATCCGTACCTGCAGGAGCATTTTGAGAGACTGTAAAGGTGATCGGCCGCACGGCACATTATTTTTGTACACAAATACACGCTCACATCCACACATATAGCATAGACAGACAAATATAAATTTTTGGATTTGTGCAAAGCTTCTTAGTTGTCGACCAAGTGTGACTAAGTAGGACGGGAGGGCTGTATAACCCAAGTATCCCAAAATAAACTATTTTTCATGCGATGTGAAAATGGGATTTCAGGGGAACAGTAAGATACTTCAATATGAAACTGGGACCAATATGGGTGCTAATATACGCAATTGAGACCCATGAGGGCGGAGGCAGTGCGAATCCGTACATGAGGGAGCGCAAAATGTTGGCTTTGAGGAGTTGATAGTAACCATCAGTACGCAATTGAGACCCATGAGGGCGGAAGCAGTGCGAATCCGGACATGCGGGAGCGCAAAATGTTGGCTTTGGGGAGTTGATAGTAACCAACAGTACGCAATTGAGACCCATGAGGGCGGAGGCAGTGCGAATCCGTACATGAGGGAGCGCAAAATGTTGGCTTTGAGGAGTTGATAGTAACCAACAGTACGCAATTGAGACCCATGAGGGCGGAGGCAGTGCGAATCTGTACATGCAGGAGCGCAAAATGTTAGCTTTGGGGAGTTGATAGTAACCATCAGTACGCAATTGAGACCCATGAGGGCGGAGGCAATGCGAATCCGTACATGAGGGAGCGCAAAATGTTAGCTTTGGGGAGTTGATAGTAACCATCAGTACGCAATTGAGACCCATGAGGGCGGAGGCAGTGCGAATCCGTACATGAGGGAGCGCAAAATGTTGGCTTTGAGGAGTTGATAGTAACCATCAGTACGCAATTGAGACCCATGAGGGCGGAGGCAGTGCGAATCTGTACATGCAGGAGCGCAAAATGTTAGCTTTGGGGAGTTGATAGTAACCATCAGTACGCAATTGAGACCCATGAGGGCGGAGGCAGTGCGAATCCGTACATGAGGGAGCGCAAAATGTTGGCTTTGAGGAGTTGATAGTAACCATCAGTACGCAATTGAGACCCATGAGGGCGGAGGCAGTGCGAATCTGTACATGCGGGAGCGCAAAATGTTAGCTTTGGGGAGTTGATAGTAACCATCAGTACGCAATTGAGACCCATGAGGGCGGAAGCAGTGCGAATCCGTACCTGCAGGAGCATTTTGAGAGACTGTAAAGGTGATCGGCCGCACGGCACATTATTTTTGTACACAAATACACGCTCACATCCACACATATAGCCTAGACAGACAAATATAAATTTTGGATTTGTGCAAAGCTTCTTAGTTGTCGACCAAGTGTGACTAAGTAGGACAGGAGGGCTGTATAACCCAAGTATCCCAAAATAAACTATTTTTCATGCGATGTGAAAATGGGATTTCAGGGAACAGTAAGATACTTCCAATATGAAACTGGGACCAATATGGGTGCTAATATACGCAATTGAGACCCATGAGGGCGGAGGCAGTGCGAATCCGTACATGAGGGAGCGCAAAATGTTGGCTTTGAGGAGTTGATAGTAACCATCAGTACGCAATTGAGACCCATGAGGGCGGAGGCAGTGCGAATCCGTACATGCAGGAGCGCAAAATGTTAGCTTTGGGGAGTTGATAGTAACCATCAGTACGCAATTGAGACCCATGAGGGCGGAGGCAGTGCGAATCCGTACATGAGGGAGCGCAAAATGTTGGCTTTGAGGAGTTGATAGTAACCATCAGTACGCAATTGAGACCCATGAGGGCGGAGGCAGTGCGAATCTGTACATGCGGGAGCGCAAAATGTTAGCTTTGGGGAGTTGATAGTAACCATCAGTACGCAATTGAGACCCATGAGGGCGGAGGCAATGCGAATCCGTACATGAGGGAGCGCAAAATGTTAGCTTTGGGGAGTTGATAGTAACCATCAGTACGCAATTGAGACCCATGAGGGCGGAGGCAGTGCGAATCCGTACATGAGGGAGCGCAAAATGTTGGCTTTGAGGAGTTGATAGTAACCATCAGTACGCAATTGAGACCCATGAGGGCGGAGGCAGTGCGAATCCGTACATGCAGGAGCGCAAAATGTTAGCTTTGGGGAGTTGATAGTAACCATCAGTACGCAATTGAGACCCATGAGGGCGGAGGCAGTGCGAATCCGTACATGAGGGAGCGCAAAATGTTGGCTTTGAGGAGTTGATAGTAACCATCAGTACGCAATTGAGACCCATGAGGGCGGAGGCAGTGCGAATCTGTACATGCAGGAGCGCAAAATGTTAGCTTTGGGGGAGTTGATAGTAACCAACAGTATGCAATTGAGACCCATGAGGGCGGAGGCAGTGCGAACTGTACATGAGGGAGCGCAAAATGTTGGCTTTGAGGAGTTGATAGTAACCATCAGTACGCAATTGAGACCCATGAGGGCGGAGGCAGTGAATCTGCATGCGGGAGCGCAAAATGGCTTTGGGGAGTTGATAGTAACCATCAGTACGCAATTGAGACCCATGAGGGCGGGAAGCAAGAATCCGTACCTGCAGGAGCATTTTGAGAGACTGTAAAGGTGATCGGCCGCACGGCACATTATTTTTGTACACAAATACACGCTCACATCCACACATATAGCCAGACAGACAAATATAAATTTTGATTTGTGCAAAGCTTCTTAGTTGTCGACCAATGTGACTAAGTAGGACGGAGGCTGTATAACCCAAGTATCCCAAAATAAACTATTTTTTCATGCGATGTGAAAATGGGATTTCAGGGAACAGTAAGATACTTCCAATATGAAACTGGGACCAATATGGGTGCTAATATACGCAATTGAGACCCATGAGGGCGGAGGCAGTGCGAATCCGTACATGAGGGAGCGCAAAATGTTGGCTTTGAGGAGTTGATAGTAACCATCAGTACGCAATTGAGACCCATGAGGGCGGAGGCAGTGCGAATCCTACATGCGGGAGCGCAAAATGTTGCTTTGGGAGTTGATAGTAACCATCAGTACGCAATTGAGACCCATGAGGGCGGAGGCAGTGCGAATCGTACATGAGGGAGCGCAAAATGTTGGCTTTGAGAGTTGAGTAACCATCAGTACGCAATTGAGACCCATGAGGGCGGAGGCAGTGCGAATCTGTACATGCGGAGCGCAAATGTTAGCTTTGGGGAGTTGATAGTAACCATCAGTACGCAATGGAGACCCATGAGGGGAGGCAATCGAATCGTACATGAGGGAGCGCAAAATGTTAGTTTGGGAGTTGATAGTAACCATCAGTACGCAATTGAGACCCATGAGGGCGGAGGCGAATCCGTACATGAGGAGCGCAAAATGTTGGCTTTGAGGAGTTGATAGTAACCATCAGAGCAATTGAGACCCATGAGGGCGGAGGCAGTGAATTGTACATGGGAGCGCAAAATGAGCTTTGGGGAGTTGATAGTAACCATCAGTACGCAATTGAGACCCATGAGGGCGGAGGCAGTGCGAATCGTACATGAGGAGCGCAAAATGTTGGCTTTGAGGAGTTGATAGTAACCATCAGTACGCAATTGAGACCCATGAGGGCGGAGGCAGTGCGAATCTGTACATGCAGGAGCGCAAAATGTTAGCTTTGGGGAGTTGATAGTAACCATCAGTACGCAATTGAGACCCATGAGGGCGAAGCAGGTGCAACTCGTACCTGCAGGAGCATTTTGAGAGACTGTAAAGGTGATCGCGCACGGCACATTATTTTTGTACACAAATACACGCTCACATCCACATATAGCCTAGACAGACAAATATAATTTTGGTTTGCAAAGCTCTTAGTTGTCGACCAAGTGTGACTAAGTAGGACGGGAGGGCTGTATAAGCAATACGTAACCGAACGAAGCACATCGAT
>NW_026943178.1:108698-125037 GCF_024139115.2 Armigeres subalbatus
CGGAAGTTACGCTGCTTGAATGTTTTGCCATAACATATAAGGTTATTTTTTACGTGTACGTATCTGCTCACTGATGACGTAGATATTCCATGGGCTCTGGACGGATCTGAGGGTCGTCCGCCTCAGCTTCCTCAATTATTTGCACCTTTCTGGCCAAGTGAGACTGGGAAGCTTCCGTTTCCTTGCTTTGCGACTGATCCATTGAAAATCTATTTTCAAAATCGTAAGCTATTAATAAGCATGAATACGTTCTATGACTACTTACTCGAATAAATCCACAGAAAAGAGAAAATTTATTACAAGATTGAACACATGAAAGAAACTCGATTGAAACATTTTTAAGCTACATTTTGAAAATCGATTAGTGTTTACTTTTCCCACAACAGAAATAAATTCAAGCCTAACAATTCAAATGGTCATATTTTTTAAATGGAAATTGTTTTTATTTATGTTTTCAGTGAATAATTGATGCGATTAGTACTTTTCTTTTCACACTTTTACATTCAGGAGAACTGAGGTCGCATTTTATGGGTTAGATTTGATCAATTTCTCAATTTCTCGATTCACCTCAATAATAGCTTTTAATAAACATCTGATTTTTCTTCGGTAAACCATGTCAAAAGGATCCTATAGTGTAGTGTAGTGGAAAAACTCTAGGTTTATTATTTATTTGAAAACGTCTTTGACTAATGGACCAAAGCATCGTTCATGATCGACTAATAAATTAGGTGCTACTTAGGTTTTAGGTAGCGCACGAAGATGGATGGATTATCTTGACGTCCTTGATGTTTTTTGCTTACAAGATAAGCAAAGTTCACCGTCGCTAATTTGTAATAAAGTCGGTTGACAACTGAGATCTTTATTGTTAAAAATTATTAATATTTCGTAAATGTACTATTCGTATTAAAGTGATTTTTTAGGCTCTGTCTCATTTGGAGAATTAAACTGAAATTAAACTTAAAAGTGACATTTCAATAATTATCAAATAACCCTGCTCGCAGAGCAAGATTACTTTGGACAGATATCGAATCATTTTGCATCGATGTCTTATTGGAATTGCTGGGTAGCACCAACCATTCTTATGACTGGGTTATTTGCTAATTTTCGAACTGTCACTTTTAAGTTTAATTCTCCAAATGAGACAGAGCCTTAATTAAAAATAAAGTTCATCACTGCCGCACCAGTGATGCCACGCGACTTGCGACAAATAAGAAATATTACGTTTTAATAATCACCAAAAAAACCCAGATTAATCCACCTAGCGATGATGATGCCTTTCTCGCTCATTATAAAATGTTTCGAGAAAAGTACTTTAGAGGATTCAACATTGCACAAATATAAAGCAGTCAATGATTTTTGACTGTCATATAGGGTATCTGTTCCCATATTAATAACAGCCCATATATTAATCTCAACCGTAGAAAAACCAAATAAAAAATCAATTTGATAACAATTTCTCAAGCATCGTATGTAAGCACGTCAATAAATGAATAGACCACCTTCTCCAATACCTGTTTGGAATATTATTTAAAATTCCGTTTGAGTAATGTTTTAGTTCACAAGACCTTTTCAAATTATTAAAACAAAATTATGAAACACATCTCATTTTCATTTTCTTCTACCTCTGAACGTGTTGATTTGATGCTCTGCTCGATTGCTACTAGCAGATTCATCTCATTTCACGCCGTTGTTTTCCACCAATTTCCATTAAAATGAATCGAATCCTCTTTCAAAATAAACTTTCACAACACATAAGAGCACATCGCACAATTTCACCATAAATATAATCATACTTGAAAAAATTTCAACGCGATTTCCAATAGTTTGATATAGGTTTATTTTGAACAACGTCTAAATTATTCTTGGTTCCGTATTCCAAACTATTTTACATGGCTTGGCAGCATCAGGCAAGTGGTTTGGCTGACCTAGATTTTTATGGCTCAAAAATGCTTAAATGAACTTCTTTTTACTGTGGAATTCAGCTACCATGTTTGTGTAAAAACAAGGTATATCGAAGAGATAAAGCTATGATAAATATAAAATTAAAACTGATAAGTTGGAAAACTACAACGAAAAACTGGAATTTTGTAATTATATTTCAACTCAAATACAAAACATTGAAGAATTCTGGCATCACTGGCAATCATATTTCGTTACGTATACACACACAAGTAATAGTGTGCGTATTTTATGTTGAAACAGTATTATTGATATAGGTTACAGGCATAGGATTAACTTTTTTTGAACAAGTTATTGAAATAGGTGCATGGTTAAGTGATAATGTTTTTAGCTAACGATACTCTAAATTGAGATAACAGTTTCATTTTTGAAGTTACCAAAATTGTTATCAATTAAAAGTAATGACGTGAGCCGAGCATAATTATTCTCATGTTTCTTGGATTGACCCCGTTGGTGAGAAATAAATGCATTTCATATGCGCATTGGCTTATTGTTATTAAAGAGAACAGATACCCTTAGACTTCAAAACATTTTTGAATAATTCTGGCTATTTTTTTTTTCGAGATTTGGACCAGTTATGATAGTCTTAATAGACTAGGTATCTCGGCTGGGCTCTCCAAACTTGTGATACATTTTAATACCAGCAAAACGACTCTCAAGCTATAAGTTGCTTCACTAGGTCACTGCGGTCTGGGTTCGTATTGTGGATTCATACCGATACATTTCCTTCCCGGCAGTCTGTCAGTTTAAAAGAACACAAATAATAATAATAAATGAAAGCTGTTCATCACGCGCATGAATGTTTTTCCAGAATAATTGAACATGTAAGAGTTGATTTAATGTTTTTCTCGAGACGACATTCAATCACCGAGATAGCCAGTAGTCTATGCGCTGATAACGGGTGGTACTTGATGCCATCTCCAGAGTAAAAGGCTGTTCTATTAAGTTGATTAACGCAACGGCGCATCTTGACAGTAATTCTGTATTCTCTATCAAAACGCGTCACCGCGCCCACCACCGCAGCCGAGCCACAACAACGCTTTGATGTAATGTGACATGGGATCATATACTAGTGTAACTTTGTTTTAACATGGAATGAATTTAAATGGTATGACGTAAATATACAATAAATTAATTTCAAGTACTATTGCAATAAATCGACATATTAATCTGAGGAGCTTCCATTATTTTATGTGGTTGATCGGGAAGATGTATGGCGTCATATCCTTTACAGTACTTGCTCTGGATATCATAAATTTCAGTTGATCAAATGGTCATGTTCTATTCCAACTCTTCAAAATTCAAAGTCTTTAAAGTCTGGTCCAAGATTCAGTTATCAATTGGTATGTAATACTTCATTGCGTCTATTTCCTAGGCTAAATGAGAATGAATTTTACGATTATGAAGCATTGATTTATATGAATATACATCATTAAAATATGTACTACTCGTTGGATCTTTTGGTCACATACAACTCAAATATTTATATTTTTGTTTTCGATTTTGTACTTTTAATGAAAAACGTATTTTTGAAACTAAAATATCGTGTATTACAATTTGATGAGTATCAATAATCGTCCAAAAGTTTTGAAAATTACCCAGTGGAAAGCAGTCAAAACTGAATCGAAAAAGCTAAAATGGAGCCACAGTTCAGAACTGTTCACTCAAACAATCTTTAAACAAAATTAAGCCTGCAATTTTAATAACTACATATTTTGAACCTTGTTCCAAGAAAACGCCTAATACTATCTTTGTGTGGACTTATGACGGCCTTGTATAGCATCATCATCATCTCAGGAACTAGATTCAGTAGGTACGTTTTCAAACCATTTCGTGAACTTCCATTTTGATGATGGGCTTAAAAAGACATTAGTTGATCCTCCCTCACGGCCTTAGGGTTGTCGAACTATTAGTCATGTAGAGAAAAGGATAGTGGATGAAAGCATCATATAGTATATTCTCATGTACATTTTTAGGTGGCTGTGGTCTCAAGGTTAAACGTGACTTCATCTCTTGTTTTACTATCTAGCGTTGATGATGAATTCATTCCCCTATCGGTCATTTAATGTATTATAAGGTTATCTGTCTTTCAGGAATACACTTAGTCACGTACTTCTATGCGTCCTGTTTCTCTACTCTATATTAGAGTATGTCTTATTTTTGCTAAACCAAAAAAATGGGTAAAGAGAAATGTTTGTTTATACGTTGATCCATGCAATAAAAGTCAGAGCAAAAAAAAAAGATTACACAAAAGAAATAACAAATAAATTCACCGTATATAATGCAAAATAAGTAAATCTACAGTATCTACTTCAGTGGCGTAGCCAGAAAATTGGTCTGGGGGGGGGTTTTCTTAACATTTTTTTTTTTTCGAAAACAAAAATTTCTTCTAAAAATTTTGTCTCTGGGGGGGGTTTTATACCCAAAACCACCCCCCTGGCTACGCCACTGATCTACTTACTACTTACTGTATACTGAACTATGAACTACAATTGGTGCAATGGATGATCGTTTGCTTCCCAGTCTTTTGTGTTAGTATTTTGTTAGTTAAGACTGGTACTAGACCCTGCCGGAACCCTAACTATAAAAGAACAAATTATTTCACAATGTTAACAATATGCAGACACTTGACTTATCAACGTTGACCCCATCATCCGTGGACAGGGAACATTTTGAATAATTTTATTATACTTTTAGACCTCCAAATTATTGAAATAATTCATTATAAGCTAACAGGCGATGAAAAATCTTTAGTTATTTTCAGTATTTTTTCCCTGAGAAAAAAAAATGCTTGGCAAAATTGGATCGTGAATAAATCATATCTTCTTTTCTTATTATTGGCATTACATCCCCGCACTGACAGAGCCGCCTCGTGCTAGTGTGTTCATTAAGCACTTCTGACACAGTTATTAACTGCGAGGTTTACTAAGCCAGGTTACTCATTTTTGCATATCTGTATATCATGGCTAACACGATGATACTTTTTATGCCCAGGGTCGAGACAATTTCCTAATCCGAACTGGGAATCAAACCCAGCCACCCCTCAGCATGGCTCTTTGCTATTTGTAGCCACATGCGTCTTTACCGCACGGCTAAGGAGGGCCCATAAATTATAGTAAAAAACTGTTATACTATAATCGAGAGTGTAGACAAAATCAGGGAGTAGGGGCAGAATTTGGATATATTAAAAATCGGGTCTTCACATATTCAGTAGGGGTCTCAAGTAGCCTTGTGAGCAAAGGCGTAGGATTGGTTTTTCGAAAGATATTTAGAATTAGATTGTCGCGTCGGTTCCCTTTGTATTCTGCTGTCCGGAAAACACGTGTGTGTACATACCTGTCAAATCGTATGGATTTTTCCCTTCTTTGACATTTAGCTCCCCTATCCCCCTCGCCAGCAAAAGATGCCCGGACAGCGACAATCTTTATCTTCACACGCTTAGTTCACTTTTTACCTATTTATGGGTACTTGATTTACACACCCATATATTTGGGTTAGAGCATACTTTGCATATAATATGGGTGAATTAAAACCAATAAAATCGGTAAAGTTCACTTATAATATTGGTGAAGTGAAGCTTTTACCCATATATGGGTGTAAATGAATTCACCCCATATTTGGATGAAAAAATAACATATTTCGTTTCAGTCACATACGTCACATACAAGATCTGTGGCTCAGTCTTCATCATCATTATGGGATACCCAGTTACCCGAACCCTAAATGTGATTCGTTGTCTTTATTCGGATTGCTTGCGTCCATAGATGTTTTTATTTCCTGGTAAGTATTTAATGAGTTATAAATATCTATATAAGCAAGAGGCAACGCTTTATTTTTACTTATCTTCATAAACCTGCCTTTTTTTTTGCAATTTCAGATTTTGTATCGACCACCAGAAAAGTGCAGTAGTGGAAACGAACATGGGATTTGCTCCTCACTTGCCCCAAGTCCCAGCTTATCAGCGAGGAAGAAACACCCATCGTTACAGTCCCCGGTCCAGGCCACATCCCGCCGATTACCGGGCAGATCGAAGCACAAACCTTCACCGAACATCATGGACCGCAGAAAGCCTAATCCTTCACCGCCGACTTTATCGCGGTTAATCAGCAGCCGGAGGCAATCGTCGTTCGCGTATTCCACTAGGGACGCAAACGGATCAGCATTAGGATCAGCACTCGGCAGTAAATTCGGCAGGCACAAGGAGACCGTTCCAGTAGGCGCCTTGGAGCTCGCTTGCGAGTTGGTTCGATCCGGTAAGTATTTAATTAGTAATGAATGTCTATATGGCAAGAGGCACTTTATTTTTACTAATCACGAACATATTCTTTACATTTTCAGATTTTGTATCGACCACCAGAAAAGCGCGATAGTGGAAACGAACATAGGACTAAATTCACCCCACTGCATGCATGGTGACAAGAAATTTGGGTCGAATGTGGATTTATATCGAATGCCACAATGATGCAACATAGATCCTACTGCATAGTGAGCGAAGTATCGGCCAACAATAATCGCGACCGACGATGCCACCCCAGAAGTATCAGCATCACAGAATTGGACACAACAACGAGCCCCACTGCTGATTCGATAAATTTATGCTGCAACGTCCATTTCAGATGGTTCTACACCGGAAGTAGCCGAGAAAATCACAACATAAATCATCGTTCCAGAAGAATTATCAATGCTTTTAATCTTTTTCTCATTCTTTTGTTTATGTACTGAGCCATAAACATGATTTGCGCAAATAAAAATGATTTTCATCGCGTAATTTTATGAACATTTTATTCAGCAGTTGAACAAGAAATCGAAAGAACATACAAAATGCAGTTCTGATGCCTAATAAAAACGCCTACAAGTAAAAGCTCAAAAAAGTACCCATATTTGGGTAATGTTCACTGTTCCTATCGAAACACCCAAATATGGGTAAATGGTGATTCACCCATATCTAGGTATGTGCACTTTTTGCTGATTTTAGGTACTCTTCACCCATATTTGGGTGAACTGAAGTAAGCGTGTAGTAACTATTGCGAGAAAAGAGAAAAATTCTAATTTTGCGGAGCAAAGAAGAAGAAGCAGACTGAGTGTCGGAAACTTCAAAATGACATGCACTGTACAAAAAGTGTTGAAATTTCTTGATATCAAGGATATTCGAGAAATCTAAAATGTTTCTAAATCACATAAATATATGACAAAATGCCTTCAAAGTATCATAAAACTTGTTTAAAAAATATAGCGGCATGTAACACTCTGTTTAAAGTTGCATATTCCTCGTTGATTTTAATAATCAACATCTTCACACACCGGAAAAAATAAACCACAAAAGTTTTACCGTACAACAAGTGATTTGACGTTTTCGGAACAGCTTTTCCGACAGTCGACCGTCGGACCCCGGTTCGAATTTTTCAATCTTCTCGCAATATCTAAAATATCTTTTGTTTTTCGCCATCGACCGAACGCGCGAGAGCTTGCTGACGTTTGATCATCTTTTTCTATGCGATTAGCATGAAGGATAGCGATTCTCGGTATTTATTCAGCGACGTATGTGATTTTGTAAACAAAGATTCAAACGTCGATTTGTCCGTCTGATAGAGCCCTCCCACGCAATCCATCGCCACAGATAGGTAGGGAAGCTTTCGGCTACCTGTTGGTGGTGTTGGTTTGCGTGGGAGTCCCCTCAGATTGGATAAATCGACGTCTCAATCTTTGTTTACAAATTCACATACGTCCTTTTGAATAAGTACCCGAGATTTGTTTTCATCGGAAACGAAAGATGATCAAACGTCAGCAAAAGGAAAGGCCTTTTCATGTGACATCATGATGCTGAGACTGAACTTGTTTATGCTGTCAGTTTTGAATTTGTGTCTTGCACTGAAAACCAAAACTACCCAAAAGTGGGTTGTTTGCACTCAAAACCGTGGTTTGGGCCAATAACCCAAATTTGAGTAAAATGACTTTTCTGGCACTAGGTAGTTTGCCTTTAATCCCATGTAAACAATTTACCCAAAACTGAGTTACTTTTATCCAAAGCGGACCTTAATCAACCCAAAATAGAGAATATTGGATTTACTTAAATTTGGGTTATTGGGCTGAGCAACCTCGGTGAGGTGTTTGCATCTTGCTCTAGTTTTGATAGCAATCATGGGAAAGAAAGGGAAAACTACCCTAATTTGGGTAAATTTTTTCTGCGATATTCTCATCAGTGCGTATATTGAACTCAAAGTTTGGGTTGATTTATCTGTCCGTCTGGGAGAACATAAGGGCTCATTCACAAATTACATAACGCATAAAGGGGTGGGTGGGTACAAAATATTGCGTTACAAAGGGTCTGTCTTATTTGGATAATTAAAGTGAAATTAAACTTAAGTGATATTTAATATTTCATATAGAACATTTATTTGATTCAAACGACGATTTGATAAGTTTCGATACAAACCAACACCATCAATAGGTAGGAAGGTTTCTACTACCTGTTCATGGTGTTGGTTTGCGTGGGAGAGCTATTAGATCTGTTGAATCGTCGTTTGAATCTTTGTTTACAAAAGCAGATAAGTCGTTTTGAAAATTTTGTCTTGAATTATCGAATAACCCTGCTCGCAGAGCAAGATTACTTTTGACAGATATCGAATCATTTTGCATCGATGTATTATTGGAATTGCTGGGTAGCACCAGCCATTCTTATGACCAGGTGATTTTTTAATTTGCGAACTGTCACTTTTAACACAGACAAACAGACATAACACATTGAACATTCACTCATCAAATTCATCGTCATTTAAACACTAACGACATCTGTTGATTTCAGTTAGTTGAGCAAATCACGAATCAGATGGCGATAGTGAGCAAATGTCAAACTCGAGCAAATCCGATACGCGCGCTACTAGTGACCGATTGGCCAACTAATGATTATTGACTAATGAATTGACCAGTAAATCAGTGAACGATAGAATTTGACGAGTGTTATCTCTGTTTGTCTGTGCTTTTAAGTTTAAAGGTTGGTATCGTGTTCAAAAGAAATTTCTTTTTCAATCTCAATCACATGTTAAATTCCGTTCACTGAATCGGAAAAGTAAAGAATCGAAACAAAATTCTTACAGCAGTATCCACATGAAAAGAACAAAAAACAAAATTGGCATTTGTAAGGTTCCCACACAAAGTAATGGGAGCTGTCACTTTACTTTCGGAAAAATATTCTGCTCGATTACTCGTAAAAGTGACAATTTGCTCCATGCAGATCAGTTGTCAAAATTCCTCTTGGTAATATTGAACAAAATTCCGTAACCTCTCTACTTTTTAAGTCGATACTGGCCTTAATTCTCCAAATGAGACAGACCCAAAATGTACGGTTTGTCTGGGGGGTGGGCGGTTTTTCTTAGTTCTGTTACGGGTAACATTTATGATAATAAAATAATATGAAAAATGAAATTACTAATTAAATTCAAATTTGACTGTATTATTATGTACTATAGTTTATTTGTGGACGCAGTAGCGCCCATGGCAAGTGTTTTTTTTTCAGTTTTTTTTTCAAAAAATCAAAATTTTTAACTTCTGTTGTCTGTGATTTTGTTTTCATCAAATGCTGTGTCTGGTTGTCTAAGGTTGTCACTGGTTTTGTTTTCTGCATCTGATAGTGAAAAAGAATTGAAGTTGCAAATATTTTATTTTTTGTGAGAATTTCCCCGCGTGCTGCGTCTCGTTGGCTAGTCACCGGACAGACAAACAGGGCTATTATATATATGATGAAGGAAGTTAAGGCGAAGTTCATTAAAAATAACAATTTATCATTTTTGTGAAATTTTAGTAAGACGTTATGCGTCACATACGGGGGTGGGTGGGTATAAAGGAATTCTTACAAACAAGTCACGGAGGGGTGGGTGGAGGTTCAAATCTGTGTTTTTGCGTTATGTAATTTGTGAATGAGCCCTAACCTTGTCATCCGAGACTATTTCAATGAATCGCCTGCTTTGAGCGTGCTTACAGCGGCACACTAGGAGTTAACTTTCTGAAATCAGTATGGCGAAAGGCATCTAAGGTCCGATTTCTCAAAATTAAGCACGTCTGATAACTGATAACTGACGTCTGATAACTGCAGATATTTCCATTTTATTGAAAACAAATTTCCGATTTTCACGGAATACACGGAATACAAAATAATCATGTTTGTTAACTATTTTAATATTTACACACCATTTTTTTTTTCGCTAAAAACCAGCGAAATTTTGCTGGATTGTAAAACCAGCAATCCATTCAGCGAAATTTCATTTTGCTGTTCTTCCAGCAAACATGTATAGATCATCAAAATGACAGGTGCATAGCTGTATTTTTAGTAATGTCTAAAATGGTTTGCTAAAAGGGCAGCAACACCAAAATCAAAATAATTCGCAATATAGTCTCATTATTTAAATTTCAGTACAATGTGAATCAAATAAGCGCTCTATGCGCTATTAATATCAAAATATAATATTAAATAATAAATAATATATATTTATTGCCTATTTCACCAATTTGAAGAGTTATACCAATGACACACTGGTGGTATTCGTACCATGGTACAAGTTGTACCACTAGTGTGTCACCTTGTACCATGCTGGTACAACGTGGAAAACCATAGTACAATATGTACTAGGGTATATAACCGTGGTACTTGTACCACCAGTGTGTCTTTAGTATTATGTGTAGATTGTGATTTGCCCGCTTCTTTTTCTCACACACACTCTCATTTCGGGTTGATCGATTTTTGTTACTGAAATTTACCCAATTATAACCCATTACTCGTTAGTCACATGTAAGCGTGTACACTAAATCGATTCCCGCCATGATTTGACGTATATTTGTTTTCAGATTGAGCACTCATACACAAATATTATTCACCGGAAGTCAAACTTTTTTGAGTGTTTTGAGTGTGAGAAAAAGATGACTGTGAGAAAAAAAATCTCGCAAAACTCTTGTAAAGTGCATAAAGCGCAATAAATAAAATCTATTGTAATTTTATAATATTTTAATGTTATTCTATTGTATTTTCTATTCGGGTACTCCTCGGTAATAATAAATATAAAGGATCGCATTTTTTAGGTATGAGCCTGTTCACGTGAAAAATGTTGTTTTTGAGAACCCCCCCCCCCCCCCTAACAATCCGTTACAATTTTTAGAACCACCCCCCCCCCCTATGCGTAACGCGTAACAAATGCTATTTTATGAAAAAGATCCTAATTTGTGTAGAATTTGAAGGTTCCGTCGACGATGCAATAAATTATTATCTATTGTACACGTAAAAAAATAACCTTATATGTTATGGCAAAAAACCATTCGAAAATACTTATACTCTTCATTATGCCACCTTATGAATGATCCCATATCAAAAGGCTAATAACATTCATAAGTTAATGAAAAGTATAAGTTTCCGAATGTATGTGACTAATGCGATATATAAGTTTTTTCTTATACATGTCATTAAGCGCCTGCTTTGGCAAACAAGTATTAGAAATATTAATAATAAACAACATTAAATTTTTTTACGTGTATGATTCATGCTTTTTTAAAGATAATGAATATTTTTGGAAATTATTTTTTTTTTCTGTGAAAATAACTTCTTCCGCGTAACAATATTTCGAAGGACCCCCACTGCTATATTTTGCGTAATAAAGCGTAACAAAAATCGAACAACCCCCCACCCCCTATTGCGTTACGTAATATTTGAACAGACTCCATTTTTATTTAAATTGATTAGTACTCCGAAAATTGAAAGTACTCCGAAAATTAGTATTCCAATTTTACCGTGCGTAAAACCTTAAAATGGGTATTTTTTTATCTCATTATGGGTTTATATTTTTCTGTGTAGCTACATTTTCTTCCGTGTACGATGGAAAAGGCCTTTTCATGTGACATCATGATGCTGAGACTGAACTTGTTATAAAACTGAATGCTGTCAGTTTCGAATTGTGTCTTGGGAGAACATAACCTTGTCATCCGAGAGCATTTCATACCGAAATAATCATATGTGATAACTATTTGAATATTTACTATTTTTTGCGAAGTTCAACCGTTTTGAAATTCAATAGTGAACAAAAAGAAAACATTCTCCATCGAATGCAACTTGCTGCGGTAAAATCGATTAAGGTTTAGTACTAGAAAAGTTGGCTAATGTTTTAGTGTGCACACACATACGCACACACACACGGACACACACACGGACAGACAGACATTTGCTCAGTTCGTCGAGCTGAGTCGATTGGTATATAACACTAGGGTCTACGAGTCCTCGATAAAAAGGTCGTTTTCGGAGTGAAATGATAGCCTTTTCGGTACAACTTTGTTGTACGAGAAAGGCAAAAAGATATTATATTGTACATAGGATCCCAACAAACAACGACAAGCTACAAATAAGCATCTAAGTTGAATTATTGTTTATTTGTAATCTTCATAGCTGAATAAAATGGATGCTGAATAATTCGTTAGACAGATTTCATCTCAGCATTTGATGCAACTAATATTCGACTTGGCCTATTTATTTGTTTACCACCTTTATTTGAGGTCGAACTAACGTTTTAGTTTTATCACATTTCAGCACATTGGGGAAGTTTATCAATGTGTTGAACTAATGATTTTCAAAATTCTCTGTTCGACTATGATGTAATTCTCTGAAAGGGTGGTCGAAATGAGTTTGAATAGTAGATTAATAAGCAAGCATTAGACATCCTTCTTAACCGTTGCCCTTCTTAACCATTGGATTTCACCTTTACCGGATCTATCGCACAATGGAAGAAAACATTATAATATAGTTTATGCTTTTTCCGTTTGAAAGAAAATCGCGATGGCTTGAATTGATGATATTTGGATAGGAAAATAATAATTCATTTTCAAGACATTGTTGGATTAATTGTCAAGAACACTCAGGCTTTTTATATTCATGCACACTTAATTTTTTCGCCGAGATCTCAGCATTTTTTGTTTATTTTCCCGAGGTGGGGGCCCTCCTTAGCCGTGCGGTAAGACGCGCGGCTACAAAGCAAGACCATGCTGAGGGTGGCTGGGTTCGATTCCCGGTGCCGGTCTAGGCAATTTTCAGATTGGAAATTATCTCGACTTCCCTGGGCATAAAAGTATCATCGTGTTAGCCTCATGATATACGAATGCAGAAATAGTAACTTGGCTTAGAAACCTCGCAGTTAATAACTGTGGAAGTGCTTAATGAACACTAAGCTGCGAGGCGGCTCTGTCCCAGTGAGGGGATGTAATGTCAATAAGAAGAAGAAGAAGAAGATGATTTTTGCCGAGATCTCAGTAAAAGTGAAGTTTCAGTTGCTGAGATACGGTAAATATTTTGCCGAAAATCAGAAATAAACCTAATTTTCTGCTAATTTTCAGTTTTACAATTTACTGAGATACAACGGTGCCCGATTTGGCAGAGCTCGAGAAAGAAAAACTTAGTGTGTGGGAAATACATAATTGTTTCGTGATACATAATTAATTCCTGAGCTAGGTATAAAGATGTTGAAGATTATAAAGAACAAAATTGGGTGAGCAATGAAGAAAATTCATGCAGTTGTTGGAAAGTTGTTCGGAAATGAACACAATAAAAAATCATAAAAAAATCTACCATATTGCATGTCTGATATAGATTTCCTGTGTACTAGTTGTTTTTCTATATGTAAATAAATGTCGATATGTGTAATTATTTTCTCGCTGCATGTGTGGTATTGATGGCACAATCATATCGCAACCGGTTATTCAGAAATTCCGAGCAAGGTTGAACATAAAATCATTAAATTTTCATAAACCCCATCATTGGAGACGAATTTTATTTTATCGTTTTGACATTATTTTCTTATATTTTTTCCCAGTGTTGAATGGTTATTACTGGCTGAACAATGGTTGAAATAAAAATCTTGTACAGTTATTAACAAACTGTTGTTTGACAGATTGACTTGTTGATTAAGAGTCCAATTATGATTCTTATTCAGCCATACGATTATTTATGTTTTGCATTGAGTAAGCCATAACACAAATCAAGGATGGCGCGGATGGCAACGTTACCGGCGGATGATCAAATGTCAGCAGTTCGAGACCCGATTTAGGAAAATTTTAAAATGATTATATGAAAATAGCAATTGCAATGAACGTATTGGAGATCTTGATGATGTTACTCTCAATGCGTTATTATTTTCGAAGAATTTACATGTAGCTGAATTAAGGCTAAGTAAAATGCTTATTAAAGGTTTTACGAATCAGGTAATAAAGTTGTTTTTCAAAACGAGATGTTATAGCTGTATAACTTCTCCAAAATTGTGTGAACAATGCCTGAGCAGAAGTTGCGATAAGAAATAGTACAGACATAATTCAACACAGTGCTGAACTGAATCATCACACTGATGTTAGTTAAACTAGTGAATGTTTGTTGGGATATTATCAAAAGATGCTCAATATTCCACCACAAAGATTTTTACAGGGGGGTAATATGCGGTGCATCGCGCCTCCTCTGCATCTAGTATGAAGCAAATGTAAATAAACAATCCCACAATTTTTTCGTTAGTCAGCAGTAGTGTAGGTTAACCAATATCCTACAAGATTCTAGTTCGAAAAATGTTACACTTGCCAAGCGGGGTGGCCCAGGGTGGCCCGCCTTTCCCAAGCGGCGAGCCCCGGATAATACATCTTAGGTAGGCTTGATTTGTTCGTGGATGACAGGCTTACTCCCCCTCTGGATTTTTATCAATTTAAATCATCATAAAAACCATTCTAAAAATAGTGTTGGTGGACCCCTTTTCAATTTTTTGACATTTGTCATCTATTGCAGTTATCGAACGGCATTCGATAGGTGCAATGTAAACATGTTGCAGTTATCGAATGTCTACTGTAATTATACAGGAGACAGAAACTTTATAGTCCAGAGTATAGATAGTAGAATCTATAGATGAGCGAAAGCATGGCTGAGTCGATTTTTTGCCCGTGCACACGCGCATATGACGTCACAGCCCTTAACGTTTCCATTGAAATCGTGACGTCATGCTCGTTTGGAGACACGTTTGACAGTTCGTTTGGAGACAGTGGATTTATCTTCGCTCATCTATATATTCCACTATCTATAGTCCAGAGTTATGCGGGATATCAAATGACCAAACAAATGTCAAAAAACAACATGTTATCAGCAAGTTGTAAGAATGTCGTATGAAACATCTTCAATGATTAAACTGCTGTGTGTTTTGCAAAAACCTTTTCATAGCTTTCCTTGAACATAACATGTTTTGTATTTCATTTTCCCGACCATTATTCAACATTATTATTAGATCTTCGCTAATAATGATGTTTTCGGTGTTACTTGGGAAATGCATTACGCACATACTAGTATTAAAAAGTTGTAGCGCATTCTGAAAGATTTGAAAATAAATAATAAATATTTATAAATATTTTTCCTGATTTTTTTTATTCCGTGTTTGTTATAGCGTGATTGCACTTCTACAACCTTGATAGAAACAACCGATGCGAGAACAAGTGCGTAAATAAAATATGAACGCAATTCGTTCTTATACTAAACACTCATTTGGATACACACCGGTGGGGATCGTCTTATAGATTCATTTTTGCCTTTCTCGTACAACGAAGTTGTACCGAAAGGCTATCATTTCACTCCGAAAACGAACTTTTTATAGAAGCCTCTGAGACCCACAGTGTTATATACCAATCGACTCAGCTCGACAAACTGAGCACATGTCTGTCTGTCCGTGTGTATGTGTGTATGTGTGTGTGTATGTGTGTGCACAAAAGCTATAAAAAACATTAGACAACTTTTCGTATAGTAATCCTTAACCGATTTTCTCGAAACAAGTTTTATTCGACAGGGGACAAATCCTTGTTGATCCCTATTGAATTTGATAACGATCCGTCGTTGCGTTTAAAAGTTATGAAGAAAATGATACATCGGACCATATAAAACCCATATAAGGTTGGTGTCTTAACTAAATGCGAGAAAGGCATTACCAACGCTAGGTGGATTAATTTGGGTTTTTATACCCAGTCAACTCTGGGTGCTGCGGATAGAGCCGCTTTTCTGCGCTCAAGCGAGTAGAGGGATATTTTGAAATTACTCCCATAAACAAAATTATTTTGCAGTTACTTGGCTGTCAAACATTTCCCGCTCTCCGAATTTCTCTTTCCACGCTGCAGGAGGGCGCACAAATGCGCTAGACTCTACATGACTTTACGATTGTTTACATACATTCATACTCCAATCGGCTGCTGAATCTCGTTAAAATTCGTAACGAGTGCTTTTTAGTTGCATTCCTACACGGTAACCAGAATATACTCTTTTAGGACTATAAAGTACGCATAATCGTGGAAAAGTGGAACTACGCCTAAAAGGAGTAAATTTCGTTTACTCATTTTGGAG
>NW_026943179.1:0-28012 GCF_024139115.2 Armigeres subalbatus
TTAAGAAATTGTATATGGATATTGGATATGAAGTACCCAGACAACCAGAATGCATGCATAATAGAATTGTTTTTCTGTTATGCGATGCCTATGCACACAAATTTCATCGCTTACCAGTCGCAGAAACGCTTTTTGCGTACAAAAGTGGAGGCGATATATGTGTATTTCTTATCCGACGTTGCACGGCAGTGTATGCGATATGCACGATTTTTATGCGAGTTTGTTCGTTATACATTGCAATGTAGTTTGTGATAACAAACTCTGTTTGACAGATAATCCGATTTCATTTGAGTTTGTTTGCCGGAATATGCGATGTCAACATATGAAGCTGGAATAAACTCGCAAAATAGCCTACTGTGCGGGAAAGTTCATAAATAAACTGATGAGCTTCGCACCACAATGCGATTTTGATGAAATTTGGATCGGTAAACGATTTTAATCGTACATTCTTATGCGATGTGTGGTTGTCTGGGTAAGAGAATCGATTTGAAGATTGAAATTGAATAATATAATTTATGAATTCAGATTTCAAGTTTTGATTAAAAATTATATTCGGAGATTCATTCAGGATTCATAATTAAATGGAAATTGAATCTCAATTTTCGTATAAATCTGATTTAAAAGTTGGCTCTTGTTTCGGACAACAGAACGTGTGTTCTGCATTGCGCGGCCGTCAGTGCCTGTTTTGTCGTGTTTCTGCTCAGTAAACCGATAGTTCGCGCGGCCGAGTGAGTAAATAATTGGTGCGTGATCGGACGTGTATCAGGTACACTCTGAGATAAATGAAAACTAAATAGTATAAATTCCATGCTAAATCACTATTGGCCTGGTTGACCCCAGCTTCGTATAAGTACCGGATATACATGGTTAGTATAACTTTGCCTAAAACGAAGTTTAGTATAGAAAAGCATTATTAAGAATAGTTGAACTTATATTCAATTGCAAATAGTATATGTTTCTCGGTTTTTGTTTATGCTTTTAACATATAAAGAGAAAGAATAGGGTAAGACGGTATAATGCGCCCCACCTGGCCAAAACGCCCGCCTTTGATTTCTAGAAAACTATAACTAACTAAGGGTCAAATTCAGTTGGTACCTATAAATATTTGTGAAACCATCATCCTATGTGAATATGGGAATATTTTTGTATTACTTAATGAAAATATTTGCAAAATACAAAAAGTCACAGTTTTGATGTAACTTTTAATGTTTATTTGCTGAACATTCTGGAGCGACTCTGGCATACTGTCCGCAAAACTTGCACTGGAACACTCAGTTGGGCAACAAAATTACTTTTCACAGTGGTTAATATGATATAAAATTGCTTCCATCTTCAAAAATGCAACGATTTTTGAAAACATGTTTCACTGGCCAAAACGCCCCAGTGTAGGCAGGACGATATGCCCTTACCAACTGGACACAAGCGCAGCGAGCCTGCAACAGTTGCTTCCAAATTGTATGGAAAATATTGAAATGTAATTCATACCTGCTTGGATGGACCTATGTTGGTTTTTTAATGTCAAGCGCATAAGGATTTGTAGCCTTTTTATTATGGGATTGATAAAATACTAATGAAGGGCTATTAAATGATTTTGCTTGAGGTGGGGCGTATTGCCCAGGCACTATTTAAATTTCATTTTTTCACGACTTTTCAAAAAACTGGTCGCTTTTACAAAACGGGCAATACATTTGTGACTTCCTGCACTACCAAATAACACAAAGTTTGCATTAATTGCGTTGAAAAGTAAAAAGTTATCAAGGAGTTGCCTTAGGGGGGGCATATTATACCGTCTTACCCTAATACAAATTGAAAGAATGGTTTGTTGAATGCTTTATTCCGAATAATATTAACATATAGTAATAATGGTTTGTATAATTGATTGGTATTTTAGTATGGTTCGTTGTTGACCGGATAATACGAGATAGAATCAATTAGGCATGCAATCCCGAGTAGACGAAAATAGCTCAATAATATCAAATGTTGATAAGATAGCAAAATTTGATATGGACATGATTGATATAAGAGATAAAAGATCAGACGACAATATCAATATTTTGCACTAAAATATCATGAGGAGATCAAGTTATGTTATTTGTAATAAGTGATCAATATCATGTGCCATTAGTTTGTTCTTATCCATATCATATCTTGATATTTAAATGATATTTCGGTGTAAATTTTTGATATTGTTGCCTGTTTTTTTATCTCTTATATCAATCAAGTCCATATCACGTTTTGTTATTCTGTTCATGGCCTCTGCCCGGGATGTTTTCAACTTATTGAAACCGGAATCCATCGCAGTAGCAATCAAATAAACAAATTGCTGTTTGCGGAAGTGAACTGGACGAGTATTTAAGCAGTTGATGCATCTGGAGATTTTGGAGAAATAGAAACATATTTTTTAGAAAAGTTCTTTGCTAGATCTAACGAAAGGAGAATTACAAACCTTTGTGCTTAATTGATATTTACTTCCTTTCAAAAGAAGCTTCTTTCACAGGTAATTATTTTTACTATCGTGCACTGCTGGTAATAATCACCACTCCAAACTTTTTTGTTACTGCGGTTAAAATAAAAGTAGCTGCAAGCAAATAAACTGGATCTTTTTCTAATGCAGCAAGTTAAAGCACGCCCAGGAGCACGCCATTTTTTCACTCCGAACGACTATGAGTATACTTTTGGTACATTTCTTCATTGAATGCGAACATAGATTGAATAGTAAACGTACTTAGTAGGTATACATTTAAAACTATGTAATGTATAACTTTTAAAAATACTTGAAAAGATTTAATTTCATACTAATTTTAATTTTCTTTATTTCTGAGTGTAGGATTTAGAACATTCATATAATCCGAGTTTTTGGTTCTGTTTTTAATGTTTGGTTAATAAGTGTGCGGTTGAACGTGTCTTGTATATGATGCGAAACATTTGTAAGATGCAGGTTACTTTGTCCTCCTTTGGACGGTTCGTAAGTATATTGATGAATATATTTTAATAATTTTTCAGCATATACTATTATTGACAAACGCTCTAAATTGTCGAATAGAGCTCCCTATTATTCACCTTACCCACTAACAATAATTTTCCTTCCCGATACATCTATGAAGGTAGTATGGGTATCTTGCATCTCCACTAGTAGATGTTGAACTAACATTCCTTCCGTTCCTTTCGTGATTGTAAGGACGTGGCCAGGTATACAACTGCTACTGTAAATGAAAAGGTACCAATTTGCGACAATATACAGTAGATTGCTCAATTGAGCATTGTAAAGCCACCCACGATTAGTACAATCACATATGCTATGCTATGCTAAATCCATTTTAAAAGTTGGAGTTGCAGAAAATATTTGTAGATTAGAGCGAAGTTTGTCTTTGGGCTTAAATCCATATGGGATTTTTGCATTTTTTTTGGTTTGGAGATTGCATATGAAGATATTTCTGGCCAACATGTCTGGATATTCGATGTACAGTAAAACCTCCATGAGTTGATATTGAAGGGGTTGTCTTGGAAATTTTGAGATATGGAATGATTAATCCTTGTGAAGTTTTTTTTTAAATAGCGTAATTTGCTTCAATGAGATATCAACTTATAGAACTTCGACTCATGGAGCTTTGACTGTAATAAAAATTTAAAAGATTAAAACGGAAGTAAGTTCGGTGGTAAGATTCGAAAACTTGGATATGGATTTGGATCGGATTTGAACTGGATTTTGATTAGATTTGGATTTGATTTGGATTTGGATTGGATTTGGATTGAATTTGGATTGGATTTGGATAGGATTTGGATTGAATTTGGATTAGATTTGGATTGGATTTGAATTTGATTTAGATTTGGATTGGATTTGGATATGATTTGGAATGAATTTGAATTGGATTTGAATTCGATTTGGATTGGATTTGAATTGGATTTGGATGGGATTTGGAATGGATTTGGATTGGACTTGAATTGGGTTTGGATTGGATTTGGATTGGATTTGGTTTGGATTTGGATTGGATTGGATTTGGATTGGATTTGAATTGGATTTGGAGTGAAATTGGATTCGGATTCGGATTGGATTCGGATTGGATTTGGATTCGATTTGGATTGGATTTGAATCGTATTTGGATTGGATTTGAATTGGATTTGGATTGGATTTGGATTGGATTTTGATTGGATTTAGATTTGGATTGGATTTGGATTAGATTGGTTTGGTTGGTTTGAATTGGATTCGGATTGGTTGGATTGGTTTGGATTGGGTTTGGTTGGTTTGGATTGGTTCGGTTGGTTTGGTTGGTTTGGATTGGTTTGGATTGGTTTGGATTGGTTTGGATTGGTTTGGTTGGTTTGGATTGGTTTGGATTGGATTGGATTGGATTGGTTTGGATTGGTTTGGATTTGGTTGGTTGGATTGGATTTGGATTGGTTGGTTTGGATTGATTTGGTTGATTTGATTGGTTTGGATTGGTTGCGTTGGTTGGATTGGTTTGGATTGGTTTGGATTGGTTTGGATTGGTTTGGATTGGTTTGGATTGGTTGGATTGGTTGGATTGGTTTGGATTGGTTTGGATTGGTTTGGATTGGTTTGGATTGGTTTGGATTGGTTTGGTTGGTTTGGTTTGGTTTGGATTGGTTTGGTTGGTTTGGATTGGTTTGGATTGGTTTGGATTGGTTTGGATTGGTTTGGATTGGTTGGATTGATTTGGATTGGTTTGGTTGGTTTGGATTGGTTTGGATTGGTTTGGATTGGATTCGGATTGGTTTGGATTGGTTTGTGTTTGATTTAGATTGGTTTGGATTGGACTTGGATTGGTTGGATTTGATTTGGATTGGTTTGGATTGGTTGGATTAGATTTGGATTGGGTTTGGTTGGTTTGGATTGGATTCGATTGGTTGGATTGGTTTGAATTGGTTGGAATGAATTGGATTGTATTCGGTTGGATTTGGATTCGATTTGGATTGGCTTTGAATCGTGTTTGGATTGGATTTGGATTGGTTTGGATTGGTTTGGATTGGTTTGATTGGTTTAGATTTGGATTGGTTGGATTAGATTGGTTTGGATTGGATGTGAATTGGTTTGGATTGGTTTGGATTGGTTTGGATTGGTTTGGATTGGATTCGGGTTGGTTTGGATTGGTTTGGATTGGTTTGGATTGGTTTGGTTGGTTTGGATTGGATTTGGATTGGTTTGGATTGGTTTGGTTGGATCGGTTTGCGTTGGATTTGCGTTGGATTTGCATTGGTTTGGATTTGGATTGCGTTTGGATTGCGTTTGGATTGGATTTGAATTAGGTTTGGATTGAATTTTGATGTGATTTGGATTGGTTTGCGTTGGTTTGGATTGGTTGGATTGGTTTGGATTGGTTTAGATTGGTTGGATTGGTTTGGATTGAATTTGGATTGGTTGGATTGGTTTGGATTGGTTTGGATTGGTTTGGATTGGTTTGGATTGGTTTGGTTGGTTTGGATTGGTTTGGATTGGTTTGGATTGGTTTGGATTGGTTTGGTTGAATTTGGTTGGTTGGATTGGTTTGGTTGGTTTGGATTGGTTTGGATTGGTTTGGATTGGTTGGATTGGTTTGGATTGGTTTGGATTGGTTGGATTGCGTTTGGATTGGTTTGGATTGGTTTGGATTGCGTTTGGATTGGTTTGGATTGGTTTGGTTTGGATTGGTTTGGTTGGTTTGGGTTGGTTTGGTTGGTTTGGATTGGTTTGGTTGGTTTGGATTGGTTTGGATTGGTTTGGATTGGTTTGGATTGGTTTGGATTGGTTTGGATTGGTTTGGATTGGTTTGGATTGGTTTGGATTGGTTTGGATTGGATTTGGATTGGTTTGGATTGGTTTGGATTGGTTTGGATTGGTTTGGATTGGTTTGGATTGGTTTGGATTGGTTTGGATTGGTTTGGATTGGTTTGGATTTGATTTGGATTGGTTTGGATTGGTTTGGATTAGATTTGGATTGGTTTTGGATTGGTTTGGATTGGTTTGGATTGGATTTGGATTGGTTTGGATTGGTTTGGAATGAAATTGGATTGTATTCGGTTGGTTTGGATTCGATTTGGATTGGTTTGAATCGTGTTTGGATTGGTTTGAATTGGTTGGATTAGTTTGAATTGGTTTGGATTGGTTTGGATTGGATTTGGATTGGTTTGGTTGGTTTGGATTGGTTTGGTTGGTTTGGTTGGTTTGGATTGGTTTGGATTGGATTTGGTTGGATTGGGTTTGGATTGGTTTGGATTGGTTTGGATTGGTTTGGATTGGATTTGGATTGGTTGGTTTGGTTTGGATTGGTTTGGTTGGTTTGGATTGGTTTGGATTGGTTTGGTTGGTTTGGTTTGGTTGGTTTGGATTGGTTGGTTTGGTTTGGATTGGATTGGTTTGGATTGGTTTGGTTGGTTTGGATTGGATTTGGATTGGATTTGGATTGCGTTGGATTGGTTTGGATTGGTTTGGATTGGATTTGCATTGGATTTGGATTGGTTTGCGTTGGTTTGGATTGGTTTGGATTGGATTTGGATTGAATTTGGATTGGATTTGGATTGGACTTGAATTGGGTTTTGGATTGGTTTGGATTGGTTTGGTTTGGATTTGGATTGGATTGGTTTGGTTGGTTTGAATTAGATTTGGGTGGTGGATTGGATTCGGATTGGTTTGGTTCGATTTGGATTGGTTTGAATCGTATTTGGATTGGTTGAATTGGTTTGGATTGGTTGGATTGGTTTTGATTGGTTTGGATTTGGTTTGGTTGGATTGGATTGGTTTGGATTGGTTTGGATTGGTTTGGATTGGTTCGGATTGGTTTGGTTGGTTTGGATTGGGTTTGGATTGGGTTTGGATTGGTTCGGATTGGTTTGGATTGGTTTGGATTGGTTTGGATTGGTTTGGATTAGGTTTGGATTGGTTTGGATTGGTTTGGATTGGTTTGGATTGGTTTGGGATTGGATTGGTTTGCGTTGGTTTGCGTTGGTTTGGATTGGTTTGGTTTGGATTGCGTTTTGGATTGCGTTTGGTTGGTTTGGTTGGTTTGGATTGGTTTGATTGGTTGGATTGGTTTGCGTTGGTTTGGATTGGTTTGGATTGGTTTGGATTGGTTTGGATTGGTTGGATTGAATTTGGATTGGTTTGGATTGGTTTGGATTGGATTGGTTTGGATTGGTTTGGATTGGTTTGGTTGGTTTGGATTGGTTTGGTTGGTTTGGATTGGTTTGGTTGCGTTTGGGTTGCGTTTGGATTGGTTTGGTTTAGGTTGGTTTGGATTGGTTTGGATTGGTTTGGTTTGGATTGGATTTGGATTGGTTTGGATTGGTTTGGATTGGTTTGGTTGGATTTGGATTGGTTTGGATTGGTTTGGATTGGTTGGATTGGTTTGGATTGGTTGGTTGGTTGGTTTGGATTGGTTTGGATTGGTTTGGTTGGTTTGGTTGGTTTGGATTGGTTTGGATTGGTTTGGGATTGGTTTGGATTGGTTTGGATTGGTTGGTTGGTTGGATTTGGATTGGTTTGGATTAGGTTTGGATTGGTTTGGATTGGTTTGGTTGGTTTGGTTTGGTTTGGATTTGTGTTTGGTTTAGATTGGTTTGATTGGACTTGGATTGGTTTGGATTTGATTTGGATTGGATTTGGATTGGTTTGGATTGATTTGGATTGGGTTTTGGATTGGTTTGGATTGGATCCGGATTGGATTTGGATTGGTTTGGATTGGATTTGGATTGGTTTGGATTGGTTTGAATTGGTTTGGAATGAAGTTGGATTGTATTCGGATTGGTTTGGATTCGGTTTGGATTGGTTTGAATCGTGTTTGGATTGGTTTGAATTGGTTTGGATTGGTTTGGTTGGTTTGATTGGTTTAGATTTGGTTGGTTTGGATTGGATTGGTTTGGATTGGTTTGGATTGGTTTGGTTGGTTCGGATTGGTTTGGATTGGTTTGGATTGGGTTTGGATTGGTTTGGTTGGTTCAGTTGGTTGGATTGGTTTGGTTGGTTTGGATTGGTTTGGATTGGTTTGGTTTGGTTGGTTTGGTTTGGTTGGTTTGGATTGGTTTGGGTTGGTTTGGATTGGTTTGGATTGGATTGGTTTGCATTGGTTTGGATTGGTTTGGTTTGGATTGCGTTTGGTTGCGTTTGGATTGGTTTGGTTGGGTTTGAATTTGATTTGGATTGGTTTGATTGGTTTGGATTGGTTTGCGTTGGTTTGGATTGGTTTGGATTGGATTTGGATTGGTTTGGATTGGTTTGGATTGGTTTGGATTGGTTTGGTTTGGTTTGGATTTGGTTTGGATTGGTTTGGTTTGGTTTGGTTGGTTTGGATTGGTTTGGATTGGTTTGGATTGGTTGGATTGGTTTGGATTGGTTTGGATTGCGTTTGGTTGGTTTGGATTGGATTTGGATTGCGTTTGGATTGGTTTGGATTGGTTTGGTTTGGATTGGTTTGGATTGGATTGGTTGGTTTGGATTGGTTGGTTTGGATTGGTTGGATTGGTTTGGCTTGGTGATTGGATTGGTTTGGATTGGTTTGGATTGGTTTGGTTTGGATTGGTTTGGTTGGTTTGGTTGGTTTGGTTTGGTTGGTTTGGTTTGGATTGGTTTGGATTGGTTTGGTTTGGTTTGGATTGGATTTGGATTGGTTTGGATTGGTTGGTTTGGATTGGTTTGGATTGCGTTTGGATTGGTTTGGATTGGTTTGGTTGCGTTTGGATTGGTTTGGATTGGTTTGGTTTAGATTGGATTTGGATTGGATTGGATTGGTTTGGATTGGATTGGTTTGGATTGGTTTGTGTTGGATTTGGATTGGTTTGGATTGGTTTGGATTGGTTTGGCTTGTTGGATTGGTTTGGATTGGTTTGGATTGGTTTGGATTGTGTTTGGATTGGTTTGGATTGGTTTGGATTGGTTTGGATTGGTTTGGATTGGTTTGGATTGGTTTGGGTTGGTTTGGATTGGTTTGGATTGGTTTGGATTGGTTTGGATTGGTTTGGATTGGTTTGGTTGGTTTGGTTGGTTTGGATTGGTTTGGATTGGTTTGGTTGGTTTGGATTGGTTTGGATTGGTTGGATTGGTTTGGATTGGTTTGGTTGGTTGGATTGGTTTGGATTGGATTTGGATTGGTTTGGGATTGGTTTGGTTGGTTTGGATTGGTTTGGATTGGTTTGGTTGGTTTGGATTGGATTTGGTTGGTTTGGATTGGTTTGGTTGGTTTGGATTGGTTTGGTTGGTTTGGATTGGTTTGGATTGGTTTGGATTGGTTTGGTTGGTTTGGTTGGTTTGGATTGGTTTGGGATTGGTTTGGATTGGTTTGGATTGGTTTGGATTGGTTTGGATTTGGTTTGGATTGGTTTGGATTGGTTTGGATTGGTTTGGTTGGTTTGGATTGGTTTGGGATTGGTTTGGGATTGGTTTGGATTGGTTTGGATTGGATTTGGATTGGTTTGGATTGGTTTGGTTGGTTTGGTTGGTTTGGATTGGTTGGTTGGTTTGGTTGGTTTGGGATTGGATTTGGGATTGGTTTGGTTGGTTTGGATTGGTTTGGATTGGTTTGGATTGGTTGGATTGGTTGGATTGGTTTGGATTGGTTTGGATTGGTTTGGATTGGTTTGGATTGGTTTGGTTGGTTGGTTTGGATTGGTTTGGATTGGTTTGGATTGGTTTGGATTGGTTTGGTTGGTTTGGATTGGTTTGGATTGGTTTGGTTGGTTTGGATTGGTTTGGTTGGATTGGTTTGGTTGGTTTGGTTGGTTTGGTTGGTTTGGGATTGGTTTGGATTGGTTTGGATTGGTTTGGATTGGATTGGTTTGGTTGGTTTGGATTGGTTTGGATTGGTTTGGATTGGTTTGGATTGGTTTGGGATTGGTTTGGTTGGGTTGGTTTGGTTGGTTTGGATTGGATTTGGTTTGGATGGTTGGGATTGGTTTGGATTGGTTTGGATTGGTTTGGATTGGTTTGGATTGGTTTGGATTGGTTGGTTTGGATTGGTTTGGTTTGGATTGGTTTGGATTGGTTTGGTTGGTTTGGATTTGGATTGGTTTGGATTGGTTTGGTTGGTTTGGTTGGATTGGTTGGTTGGATTGGTTGGATTGGTTTGGTTGGATTTGGATTGGTTTGGTTTGGATTGGTTTGGATTGGTTTGGTTGGTTTGGTTGGATTGGTTGGTTTGGATTGGTTTGGATTGGTTTGGATTGGTTGGATTGGTTTGGATTGGTTTGGATTGGTTTGGTTGGTTTGGATTGGTTTGGGTTGGTTTGGATTGGTTTGGGTTGGTTTGGATTGGTTTGGATTGGTTTGGTTGGTTTGGATTGGTTTGGTTGGTTTGGGTTGGTTTGGATTGGTTTGGATTGGTTTGGATTGGTTTGGATTGGTTTGGTTGGTTTGGATTTGGTTTGGATTGGTTGGATTTGGATTTGGTTTGGTTGGTTGGTTTGGATTGGTTTGGGTTTGGTTTGGATTGGTTTGGTTGGTTTGGATTGGTTTGGTTGGTTTGGATTGGTTTGGATTGGTTGTTGGTTTGGTTGGTTTGGTTGGTTGGATTGGTTTGGATTGGTTTGGATTGGTTTGGATTGGTTTGGATTGGTTTGGATTGGTTTGGATTGGTTTGGATTGGTTTGGTTGGTTTGGATTGGTTTGGATTGGTTTGGATTGGTTTGGGATTGGTTTGGTTTGGTTTGGATTGGTTTGGATTGGTTTGGTTGGTTTGGATTGGTTTGGATTGGTTTGGGATTGGTTTGGATTGGTTTGGATTTGGATTGGTTTGGTTGGTTGGATTGGTTTGGATTGGTTTGGTTGGTTTGGATTGGTTTGGTTGGTTTGGATTGGTTGGATTGGTTTGGTTGGTTTGGTTGGTTTGGATTGGTTTGGTTGGTTTGGATTGGTTTGGATTGGTTTGGTTGGTTTGGATTGGATTTGGTTGGTTTGGATTGGTTTGGTTGGTTTGGATTGGTTGGTTTGGATTGGTTTGGATTGGTTTGGTTGGTTTGGATTGGATTTGGATTGGTTTGGTTGGTTTGGTTGGTTTGGTTGGTTTGGTTGGTTTGGATTGGTTTGGTTGGTTGGTTGGTTTGGATTGGATTTGGATTGGTTTGGTTGGATTGGTTTGGTTGGTTTGGATTGGTTTGGATTGGTTTGGTTGGTTTGGTTGGTTTGGATTGGTTTGGATTGGTTTGGATTGGATTTGGATTGGTTTGGATTGGTTGGTTTGGATTGGTTTGGATTGGATTTGGATTGGTTTGGATTGGTTTGGATTGGTTTGGATTGGTTTGGTTGGTTTGGATTGGTTTGGATTGGTTTGGATTGGTTTGGATTGGTTTGGATTGGTTTGGATTGGTTTGGTTGGTTTGGTTGGTTTGGTTTGGTTGGTTTGGATTGGTTTGGATTGGTTTGGATTGGTTTGGATTGGTTTGGATTGGTTTGGATTGGTTTGGTTGGTTTGGATTGGTTTGGTTGGTTTGGATTGGTTTGGATTGGTTTGGTTGGTTTGGATTGGTTTGGATTGGTTTGGATTGGTTTGGTTGGTTTGGATTGGTTTGGATTGGTTTGGATTGGTTTGGATTGGTTTGGTTGGTTTGGATTGGTTTGGGATTGGTTTGGATTGGTTTGGGATTGGTTTGGTTGGTTTGGTTGGTTTGGGATTGGTTTGGATTGGTTTGGATTGGTTTGGGATTGGTTTGGGATTGGTTTGGATTGGTTTGGGATTGGTTTGGATTGGTTTGGATTGGTTTGGATTGGTTTGGATTGGTTTGGATTGGTTTGGTTGGTTTGGATTGGTTTGGTTGGTTTGGATTGGTTTGGTTGGTTTGGTTGGTTTGGTTGGTTGGATTGGTTTGGATTGGTTGGATTGGTTTGGATTGGTTTGGATTGGTTTGGATTGGTTTGGATTGGTTTGGTTGGTTTGGATTGGTTTGGATTGGTTTGGTTGGTTTGGTTGGTTTGGATTGGTTTGGATTGGTTTGGATTGGTTTGGATTGGTTTGGTTGGTTTGGATTGGTTTGGATTGGTTTGGATTGGTTTGGTTGGTTTGGATTGGTTTGGTTGGTTTGGTTGGTTTGGATTGGTTTGGATTGGTTTGGTTGGTTTGGTTGGTTTGGATTGGTTTGGATTGGTTTGGATTGGTTTGGATTGGTTTGGATTGGTTTGGATTGGTTTGGATTGGTTTGGATTGGTTTGGATTGGTTTGGATTGGTTTGGTTGGTTGGTTTGGTTGGTTTGGATTGGTTTGGATTGGTTTGGTTGGTTTGGATTGGTTTGGATTGGTTTGGATTGGTTTGGATTGGTTTGGGTTGGTTTGGATTGGTTTGGTTGGTTTGGATTGGTTTGGATTGGTTTGGATTGGTTTGGTTGGTTTGGATTGGTTTGGATTGGTTTGGTTGGTTGGATTGGTTTGGATTGGTTTGGATTGGTTTGGATTGGTTTGGATTGGATTTGGATTGGTTTGGTTGGTTTGGATTGGTTTGGATTGGTTTGGATTGGTTGGTTTGGATTGGTTTGGATTGGTTTGGATTGGTTTGGATTGGTTTGGTTGGTTTGGATTGGGTTTGGTTGGTTTGGATTGGTTTGGTTGGTTTGGTTGGTTTGGATTGGTTTGGATTGGTTTGGATTGGTTTGGATTGGTTTGGTTGGTTTGGATTGGTTTGGTTGGTTTGGTTGGTTTGGATTGGTTTGGTTGGTTTGGATTGGTTTGGATTGGTTTGGATTGGTTTGGATTGGTTTGGATTGGTTTGGATTGGTTTGGTTGGTTTGGATTGGTTTGGATTGGTTGGATTGGTTTGGATTGGTTTGGTTGGTTTGGATTGGTTTGGATTGGTTTGGTTGGTTTGGTTGGTTTGGATTGGTTTGGATTGGTTTGGTTGGTTTGGATTGGTTTGGTTGGTTTGGTTGGTTTGGTTGGTTTGGATTGGTTTGGATTGGTTTGGTTGGTTTGGATTGGTTTGGATTGGTTTGGATTGGTTTGGTTGGTTTGGATTGGTTTGGATTGGTTTGGTTGGTTTGGATTGGTTTGGTTGGTTTGGATTGGATTTGGATTGGTTTGGATTGGATTTGGGATTGGTTTGGATTGGGTTTGGGATTGGTTTGGATTGGTTTGGATTTGGTTTGGATTGGTTTGGATTGGTTTGGATTGGTTTGGATTGGTTTGGATTGGTTTGGTTGGTTTGGTTGGTTTGGATTGGTTTGGTTGGTTTGGATTGGTTTGGATTGGTTTGGATTGGTTTGGATTGGTTTGGATTGGTTTGGTTGGTTTGGATTGGTTTGGATTGGTTTGGTTGGTTTGGATTGGTTTGGTTGGTTTGGATTGGTTTGGATTGGTTTGGATTGGTTTGGATTGGTTTGGTTGGTTTGGATTGGTTTGGATTGGTTTGGATTGGTTTGGTTGGTTTGGTTGGTTTGGATTGGTTTGGATTGGTTTGGATTGGTTTGGATTGGTTTGGATTGGTTTGGTTGGTTTGGTTGGTTTGGGATTGGTTTGGATTGGATTTGGATTGGTTTGGATTGGGTTTGGTTTGGTTTGGTTTGGTTGGTTTGGTTGGTTTGGGATTGGTTTGGATTGGTTTGGATTGGATTTGGTTGGTTTGGATTGGTTTGGATTGGTTGGTTTGGATTGGTTTGGATTGGTTTGGATTGGTTTGGATTGGTTTGGTTGGTTTGGATTGGATTTGGATTGGATTTGGATTGGTTTGGTTGGTTTGGTTGGTTTGGATTGGTTTGGATTGGTTTGGTTGGTTTGGTTGGTTTGGTTGGTTTGGTTGGTTTGGATTGGTTTGGATTGGTTGGATTGGTTGGTTTGGATTGGTTTGGTTGGTTTGGATTGGTTTGGATTGGTTTGGATTGGTTTGGTTGGTTTGGATTGGATTTGGATTGGTTTGGATTGGTTTGGTTGGATTTGGATTGGTTTGGATTGGTTTGGATTGGTTTGGATTGGTTTGGTTGGTTTGGATTGGTTTGGGATTGGTTTGGATTGGTTTGGATTGGTTTGGGTTGGTTTGGTTGGTTTGGATTGGTTTGGTTGGTTTGGTTGGTTTGGATTGGTTTGGTTGGTTTGGTTGGTTTGGATTGGTTTGGATTGGTTTGGGATTGGTTTGGTTGGTTTGGATTGGATTTGGATTGGTTTGGTTGGTTTGGATTGGTTTGGGATTGGATTTGGATTGGTTTGGATTGGTTTGGATTGGTTTGGATTGGTTTGGGATTGGGTTTGGATTGGATTTGGATTGGTTTGGATTGGTTTGGATTGGTTTGGATTGGTTTGGATTGGTTTGGATTGGTTTGGTTGGATTTGGTTGGTTTGGTTGGTTTGGATTGGTTTGGATTGGTTTGGATTGGATTTGGTTGGTTTGGATTGGTTTGGTTGGTTTGGGTTGGTTTGGATTGGTTTGGATTGGTTTGGATTGGTTTGGTTGGTTTGGTTGGTTTGGGTTGGTTTGGTTGGTTTGGATTGGTTTGGATTGGTTTGGATTGGTTTGGGTTGGATTTGGTTGGTTTGGTTGGTTTGGATTGGTTTGGATTGGTTTGGTTGGTTTGGTTGGTTTGGATTGGTTTGGTTGGTTTGGTTGGTTTGGATTGGTTTGGATTGGTTTGGATTGGTTTGGATTGGTTTGGATTGGTTTGGGATTGGTTTGGATTGGTTTTGGATTGGTTTGGGATTGGTTTGGATTGGTTTGGGATTGGTTTGGTTTGGTTTGGATTGGGTTGGTTGGTTTGGATTGGTTTGGTTGGTTTGGATTGGTTGGATTTGGGATTGGATTTGGATTGGTTTGGATTGGTTTGGATTTGGATTTGGATAGGATTGGATTTGGATTTGGTTTGGATTGGTTTGGTTGGTTTGGTTGGTTTGGTTTGGATTGGTTTGGATTGGTTTGGATTGGTTTGGATTGGTTTGGTTGGTTTGGTTGGTTTGGTTGGTTTGGTTGGTTTGGATTGGTTTGGTTGGGTTTGGATTGGTTTGGTTGGTTTGGTTGGTTTGGTTGGTTTGGATTGGTTGGATTGGTTTGGATTGGATTTGGATTGGATTTGGATTGGATTTGGATTTGATTCGAAAGGGATTTGGATTGTATTTGGATTGAGTTTGTTTTCGATTCAGTTTGGATTCGGTTTGGACTTAGATTGTTTTTGAACTGCATTTTGATAAGATTGGAAATTATTAGATAGTACATAAATTGTTCTGGGTTTATTTGAATTTGATTGAAATCGGACTTAATTGGCTTTCGAATAGTGTAGATTTGGGTAAGGATAAAGGTAGATGTAGTGATTCAGGGCAGGGTAACGATAACAAATAATCATTTAGTAAAACAAGACTTATCACTTATGTATTCTGAATTATACATAGTTAACTTCTTCCGAATAAAATTCAACTTTTTTTGGCTGACGTGCCGCAAATTGTTTGCATCTGTTTGCATTAATATTGGTTTGACATGACATGACATAAAAGATGACAGTTCGATCAAAATTTCAGATCCTTCAGCAATTACATAGAAAATCATATGAGATGTCATTATTTTCTCTTTCATCATTTCTCACTGTGATCTAAATCCTAATGATGAATTGATGACTGCGAGAAAAGTGAATGCAAATTTTATATAAATGAGAAAATGAACTTTATCGGAAATTGAAAGTTACCCAAAGCATCAAGGAACCGGGATAAATCATTTTGTGAACGACATTTGAAAAGAGTGGTCCGTTTTTAGTTTTGTTGGGCTTCAAGATATTTTTTTTCCAAACCGGTTTTATGAATTTGGCTGATCATCGATTCAAGGATACGACAGTAGACTTGGATTAGTTTTAGATTTTTGATTTGTGTACGTTTTGAATTGGATTGGGATTGAATATAAACTGGATGGGGACCTCCGTAGCCGTGCGGTAAAATGCATGAAACAAGAGCTTCTCACGTTGCTGTGGGCTTATTTGAGCCATCCCACGCAATGCAGTGCCATTTAATGGCAGAAGAGGATTTGCTGTTTCCATCAGTTGTTTTGGATTGCATGGATGGGCTCAAATTAGCCCACCAGCGTCGTGAGAAGCTCTTGCTTCGCCCTTTGGAAATGTTGGTGCCGATTTGGTCGAACAGGATTTTTGGCCAAATAGGTTATTTGAATAGATAGAAATAAGGTGTGAAAAGTGAGACGTCTTACATTTCACTACTCATTTCCTACTTCACACTGTGAAAAGTGAGAAGTGAGGAGTGAGTAAATAGTAGCTTGAGGAGTCTCACTTCTCACTTTCACAGTGAGAACTCAGGAGTGAGAAGTGAGACCTCTGACATCTCACTCCTTATTTCTCACTTCCCACTGTAAAAAGATAGAAGCGCGAAGTGAGAAGTGAGACGTCTCACTTCTCATTTTTTCTAACTTTTCACAGTGATATGTGAGAAATAAAAAGTGATAAGTGAGTAGTGAGACGTCTCACTTCTCATTTCGCACTTCAAACTTTCACAGTGATATGTGAGAAATAAAAAGTGATAAGTGAGTAGTGGGACGTCTCACTACTCGCTCTTCACTCCTTATAATTTTTTTCTTTCTGTGGAAAGCAAGAAGTGTGAAGTTAGAAGTTCGACGCCTCACAACTCACTTCGCACTGGTTACTTTTCACAGTGAAAAGTATGAGATGCGGAGTGAGAAGTGATACATTTCACTGCTTACTTCTAACCACTCATTTCTCACTTATTATTGCTTACTGCGTAAAGTGAGAAGAACAAAGTGAGAAGTGAGACGCCTCTCTTCTCACTCATCACTTTCACAGTGAGATGTCAGATGTGAGATGTCAAATGACACATTCGGTCCTATTCGGCCAAATCACCTATTTGGCCAGATGACCCATTTGCAGTGGTGTAAATACTCGCTTCACGAGTAAGAAGAGAGTGTAAGTGGGCCTACCAAAAAGGCTGCATACGTGAGAACCTACTGCCTGAAATTTTCTGGTGTTTGCTTTGTTCGCGAGTATGGGCAGAGAAAAGACAAAAAGTATGGCAGTATTTTTTTCGCGAGTAAAACTCACGGTAGCGAATTTTTGTGTTTTTTTTTTCAATAGAATGGATAAATTTAACTTAAGATAAAGACAATAACAATAAACAAGTGTGTTCTTGATCGAACATCCTTGTTCCGAAGTTGTTTAATGCCGCTTTGCAAATTAACTCGAATGACTCACGAAGCTCATTTTTAGGGGAAGGAAGACAAGAAAAAGCAAAACAAATGTTGGCGAGTATTTTGCATTGTCTACTTCTCGTTTTATGAGGAAGGTTTACAGAATTCCACCACTGCCTATTCGGCCAAATGATCTAATTGGCTATCTGGGCCCTTTCGGCCAAATGGTATATTCAGCTAAATGGTATATTCTGCCAAACAACTTTCTGCCTAGTGGCCTTCGGCCAAATAGCATTCAGTCGAACGGTATTCGGACAAACGGCGCTTCTCTCAATTTAGTTTAGGTTGAAGAATTTATTAGTTTAGAGATATTAAAAAAAATAATGCTCTTCGTTTAAAATTCTGACCCTCTGTAACATGTTATGTTGTTAAAAGTGTGTCCTTGAAATTATTTATGTAAAGAGTGTTAAGTGTATAATTTTAACTTTTTGAGTACTTCAGATAAGCATATAATGCAAAAGGAACTAATAAATATTATTTACAATTTCAACATGTTTAGTTTTACTTAATTTTCGGAGATTGGCTTTTAGTCACGGGGAATAGCTTTGACAATTTTACTTCATCGCCGTAGTTTCAATCTGGGGATTGAATCTTCTTCGGGGATCGATGGCAGTCATTTTTATTACCTCTACTTTTCCACGGATTTTTTTTTGTAATCTATTTCAAGCAAAGTGAATCGAACATGCAATAAATTGGCTGTCATAAATAATGATCTCTTCAAACGGTTTTAGTTTCAGTTCAAACATTTCAATCGTCCCGATTGTGCGTTTCCCGGTGAAGGGGGGGGGGGGTCTAGATCTGTTGCGCTCCCTACCTAACCCAATACTACCAAAGATATCTTCACAAGTGTCAGATATTCGTGTGCCCTGGCTTCAAAAATAATGAAGCAAATTTGAGAAGAAGTTTAACACGTACGTCCCCAACCCCCATTTTACGACAAAACTCAAAATTCAAAACCACGCAGCTCAGCCAATTTCTAACGGATTTTCAAGCAATCTTCTGGAATCGATCACAAAATTCCTATAGTTTTAGGAACCGAAGTCAATTTTGTCCAATGGCCATAGTTCAGATATATTCCAGGGAGTACTGGGGTTACCTCCACTCCCGGAAAAAATGGTCACTGGCAGATCGGCTTTGAAATCCATCGTGCGACATATCAAACTTCATGATTTTGCAAAACATAGTACACTGGAGTACATTTCGGCGATTTTCGATCAGATTGGCCCACCCTCCGGGTACTTCCAGGGCATGGTTCCCTTAGGAAGTAGCCAATTTTCATTCGGTCTTGGAACCCATCTTGCGACATATCAAACTTCATGATTTTGCAAAACAAGTACAGTGGAGTACATTTCGGAGATTTTCGATCAGATTGGCCACCCTCCAGGTACTTCCAGGGCCTGGTTCCCTTGGAGAAGTGGGCCAATTTTCGTTCAATCTTGGAACCCATCTTGCGACATATCAAACTTCATGATTTTGCAAAACAAGTACACTGGAGTACATTTCGGCGATTTTCGTTCGAATTGGCCACCCTCCGGGTACTTCAGGGCCTGGTTCCCTGGGAAGTGGCCAATTTTTCATTCGCTCTTGGAACCCATCTTGCGACATATCAAACTTCATGATTTTTGCAAAACAAGTACAGTGGAGTACATTTCGGTGATTTTTCGATCGAATTGGCCACCCTCCAGGTACTTCCAGGAGCCTGGTTCCCTTGAAGAAGTGGCCAATTTTCGTTCAATCTTGGAATCCATCTTGCGACATATCAAACTTCATGATGTTGCAAAACAAGTACACCGGAGTACATTTCGGCGATTTTCGATCGAATTGACCACCCTCCGGGAAGGAAGCTGGGCCTGGTTCCCTTTGAGGGAAGTGGCCAATTTTCGTTAAATCTTGGAATCCACCTTGCGGCATGTCAAATTTCATAATTTTGCAAAACAAGTACACTGGAGTCCATTTCGGTGATTTTCGATCGAATTGGCCACCTTTCGGACACTCCAGGAATTTCTCCGGAAGTTCTTCCAGGAATTCCTCCTGAAGTTCTTCAAGAAAGTCCTCCAAGAATCCCTCAGGAGTTCCTCCAGGAATTTGTCCGGAAGTTCCTCCAGGAATTCCTCGGAAGTTCCTCAAGGAATTTTCCGGAAGTTCCTCCAGAATTCCTCCGGAAGTTCCTCCAGGAATTCCTCCGGAAGTTCCTCCACGAATTCCTCGGAAGTTCCTCCACGAATTCCTCCGGAAGTTCCTCCACGAATTCCTCCGGAAGTTCCTCCAGGAATTCCTCCGAAGTTCCTCCGGGAATTCCTCCGGAAGTTCCTCCAGGAGTTCTAGGCAATTCCTGGAGGAACTTCCTGAGAACTCCTGGAAACTTCCGGAGGAAATTCCTGGAGGAACTTCCCTGGAGCCGGGAGGAATTGGAGAACTGGGAGGAATTCCTGGAGAGGAATTCCTGGAGGAACTTCCTGGAGGAGATTCCTGGAGGAACTTCCGGAGGAATTCCTGGAGGAACTTCCGGAGGAATTCCTGGAGGAACTTCCGGAGGAATTCCTGGAGGAACTTCCGAGGAATTCCTGGAGGAACTGGAGAACTTCCTGGAGAGGAACTTCCGGAGGAGAATTCCTGGAGGAACTTCCGGAGGAATTCCTGGAGGAACTTCGGAGGAATTCCTGGAGGAACTTCCGAGGAATTCCTGGAGGAACTTCCGGAGGAATTCCTGGAGGAACTTCCGGAGGAATTCCTGGAGGAACTTCCGGAGGAATTCCTGGAGGGAACTTCCGGAGGAATTCCTGGAGGAACTTCGGAGGAATTCCTGGAGGAACTTCCAGGAGGAATTCCTGGAGGAACTTCGGAGGAATTCCTGGAGGAACTTCCGGAGGAATTCCTGGAGTGAACTTCCGAGAGAATTCCTGGAGGGAACTTCCGGAGGAATTCCTGGAGGAACTTCCGGAGGAATTTCTGGAGGAACTTCCGGAGGAATTCCTGGAGGAACTTCCAGGAGGAATTCCTGGAGGAACTTCCGGAGTGATTCCTGGAAGGAACTTCCGGAGGAATTCCTGGAGGAACTTCCGGAGGAATTCCTGGAAGGAACTTCGGAGGAATTCCTGGAGGAACTTCGGAGGAATTCCTGGAGGAACTTCGGAGGAATTCCTGGAGGAACTTCCGGAGGAATTCCTGGAGGAACTTCCGGAGGAATTCCTGGAGGAACTTCGGAGGAATTCCTGGAGGAACTTCCGGAGGGAATTCCTGGAGGAACTTCCGGAGGAAATTCCTGGAGGAACTTCGGAGGAATTCCTGGAGGAACTTCCAGGAGGAATTCCTGGAGGGAACTTCCGGAGGAATTCCTGGAGGAACTTCCGGAGGAATTCCTGGAAGGAACTTCCGGAGGAATTCCTGGAGGAACTTCGGAGGAATTCCTGGAGGAACTCCCAGAGGAATTCCTGGAAGCACTTCCGGAGGAATTCCTGCAGGAACTTCCGGAGGGAATTCCTGGAGGAACTTCCTGAAGGCATTCCTGGAGAAACTTCCGGAGGAATTCCTGGAGGAACTTCCGGAGGAATTCCTGGAGGAACTTCGGAGGAATTCCTGGAAGGAACTTCGGAGGAATTCCTGGAGGAACTTCCGGAGAATTCCTGGAGGAACTTCCGGAGGAATTCCTGGAGGAACTTCCGGAGGAATTTCCTGGAGGAACTTCCGGAGGAATTCCTGGAGGAACTTCCGGAGGAATTCCTGGAGGAACTTCCGGAGGAATTCCTGGAGGAACTTCCGGAGGAATTCCTGGAGGAACTTCGGAGGAATTCCTGGAGGAACTTCAGGAGGAATTCCTGGAGGAACTTCGGAGGAATTCCTGGAGGAACTTCCGAGGAATTCCTGGAGAGGAACTTCCGGAGGAATTCCTGGAGAGGAACTTCCGGAGGAATTCCTGGAGAGGAACTTCCGGAGGAATTCCTGGAGAGGAACTTCCGGAGGAATTCCTGGAGAGGAACTTCGGAGGAATTCCTGGAGAGGAACTTCCGGAGGAATTCCTGGAGGGAACTTCCTGAGGAACTTCCTGGAGGGAACTTCCTGGAGGAACTTCCTGAGGAATTCCTGGAGGAACTTCCTGGAAGAACTTCCGGAGGAATTCCTGAAGGAACTTCCGGAGGAATCTGGAAGTACCCGGAAGGTGGCCAATTCGATCGAAAATCACCGAAATGGACTCCAGTGTACTTGTTTTGCAAAATTATGAAGTTTGACATGCCGCAAGGTGGATTCCAAGATTTAACGAAAATTGGCCCACTTCCCCAAAGGAAACCAGGCCCAGCTTCCTTCGGAGGGTGGTCAATTCGATCGAAAATCGCCGAAATGTACTCCAGTGTACTTGTTTTGCAACATCATGAAGTTTGATATGTCGCATAAGATGGATTCAAGATTGAACGAAAGGTGGCCCACTTCTTCAAGGGAACCAGGCCCTGGAAGTACCCGGAGGGTGGCCAATTCGATCGAAAATCACCGAAATGTACTCCAGCTATTACTTGTTTTTGCAAAATCATGAAGTTTGATATGTCGCAAGATGGGTTCCAAGAGCGAATGAAAATTGGCCACTTCCCCAAGGAACCAGGCCCTGGAAGTACCCGAGGTGGCCAATTCGATCGAAAATCGCCGAAATGTACTCCAGTGTACTTGTTTTGCAAAATCATGAAGTTTGATATGTCGCAAGATGGGTTCCAAGATTGAACGAAAATTGGCCACTTCTCCAAGGGAACCAGGCCCTGGAAGTACCCGGAGGGTGGCCAATTCGATCGAAATCGCCGAAATGTACTCCAGTGTACTTGTTTTGCAAAATCAAGAAGTTTGATATGTCGCAAAATGGGTTCCAAGAGCGAATGAAAATTGGCCACTTCCCCAAGGGAACCTGCCCCTGGAAGTACCCGGAGGGTGGCCAATTCGATCGAAAATCTCCGAAATGTACTCCACTGTACTTGTTTTGCAAAATCATGAAGTTTGATGGAGGAACTTCCGGAGGAATTCCTGGAGGAACTTCCGGAGGAATTCCTGGAGGAACTTCCGGAGGAATTCCTGGAGGAACTTCCGGAGGAATTCCTGGAGGAACTTCCGGGAGGAATTCCTGGAAGGAACTTCCGGAGGAATTCCTGGAGGAACTTCCGGAGGAATTCCTGGAGGAACTTCCGGAGGAATTCCTGGAGGAACTTCCGGAGAATTCCTGGAGGAACTTCCGAATTCCTGGAGGAACCGGAGGAATTCCTGGACGAATTTCTGGAAGAGTTCCCGGAGGAACTTCCGGAGGAATTCCTGGAGGAGTTTTCGGAGGAATTCCTGGAGGTACATCCTGAGGAATTCCTGGATTAACTTCCGGCGGAATTCCTGAGGGAATTCTTGGAGGAGCTTCTAGAGGAATTCCTGGAAGAATTTCTGGAGGAATTCACAGAGGAACTTCTGGAGGGAATTCCTGGAGGAACTTCCATAGAATTCCCGGAGGAATACCTGGAGGAACTTTCAGATGAATTCCTGGAGGAATTCCTGAATGAACTTTCAGGCGAAATCCGGGAGGAGTTTCTGGAGGTACTTCCCAGAGGCACTTAAGAAGGAATGTCTAAAGGAATTTCTTAACGATCTTTTAAAAATCTAGTGGAGGAACTTCTGGAAGAATTCCTTGACGAACTTTGAAGAAATTTTGGCGCTTGAAACTGGTTCACGCCGATCCACGCCACCGCTGATCACCCAACGGCGTGACGCCGCCGCCGCTGCCTGAAAATGATCTATCACCCCACTGCCGGTAAAATTTCAATCAGCACTGAGGCCTACCTGGAAGTACCCGGAGGGTGTGCCAAGTCGATTGAAAATCATCGAAATGTTCTCCAGTGTACACGTTTTGCAAAATCATAAAATTTGACATGTCGCAAGATGGGTTCCAAGATTGAACGAAAATTGGCCCACTTCAAGGGAACCAGGCTCTGGAAGTACCGGATAGTGGTCAATTCGATCTTTAATCGCCGAAATGTACTCCAGTGTACTTGTTTTGCAAAATCATTAAGTTTTTATGTCGCAAGATGGGTTCCAAGAGCAACTGGAAATTGGCCACTTCTCAAGGGAACCAGGCCCTGGAAGTACCCGGGGAGTGGCCAATTCGATCGAAAATCGCTGAAATGTACTCCAGTGTACTTGTTTTGCAAAATCATGAAGTTTGACATGCCGCAAAATGGGTTCCAAGATTGAACGAAAATTGGCCACTTCCCCAAGGGAACCAGGGGCTGGAAGTACCCGGAGTTCGGCCAATTCGATCGAAAATCGCCGAAATGTACTCCAGTGTACTTGTTTTGCAAAATCATGAAGTTTGACATGTCGCAAGATGGGTTTCCAAGATTGAATGAAAATTGTGCCTTACTTCCCCAAAGGGAACCAGGTCTGGAAGTACGGAGGTGGCCAAGTCGATTGAAAATTGCCGAAATGTACTCCAGTGTACTTGTTTTTGCAAAATCATGAAGTTTGACATGTCGCACGATGGATTTCAAAGCCGATCTGCCAGTGACCATTTTTTCCGGGAGGAGTAACCCCAGTACTCCCAGAATATATCCGGAACCATGGCCATTGGACAAAAATAAAACTATACTAAAACTATAGGAATTTTGTAGATCGATTCAAGAAGATTGGCTTGAAAATCAGTTAGAAATTGGCCAGCTGCATGGTTTGAATTTTGAGTTTTGTCGTAAATGGGGGTTGGGGACGTACGTGTTAAAACTGCCAACTGACTGACTATTGGCGTGGCAAAGGCTGATTCTTCTCTTCTTCTTCTATTGGGCCCATTCTGGAAAACCAAGCTTAATTTTCTACAGTTCGAAAGAAATTTCTTTCGGAAGGTTTTAATCATTTTAATATTGATGTCTCTTTGAATCTTCATTCCATCAATTACTACAGCCAGCTGACTTACCACAACATGCGATAGTATAATCAATGTCTTGTGTATATAATATTATTGTTATTTCTTTTGTAGGAGAAATAGAAAAACAAACTGGAAAAAAACTGACACTTTGTCTGATGGAATTCGATGTATATTGTATAAAACCCAGGCATAAGGGAAAATCGATACAATCACGCTTTCTGGTTGTAATAGAAAGACCCGGGCAGAAGCCATGAGCAGAATAACAAAACGTGATATGGACTTGATTGATATAAGAGATAAAAAGAACAGGCAACAATATCAAAAATTGCAATTGAAATATCATTTAAATATAAGGATATGCTATGGATAAGAACAAATTAACGGCAGCATATTATTCATCACTTATTACAAATAGCATAGTCAGGTGGCATAAGGGTATGCGATAACACACTTTTTCCTAACAAAAACGAAACGAAACAAGAATTTAAAATGTCTATGTTGATTCGGATCGAAACGAAACGAAATATGGATTTACTTTCAAGAACTTCGAAACGAAAACGAAATCAAGGTTCATTTGATTCGAAATTCTTTTCGAAACGAAACCAGAAATTTCAATTTTTTTCCGCGGAATTTTGATTTAATTGGTTTCCACATTATGTACTCAATTCGGATTTCACTTTTTTGGAAGTCTAGTACTGCCGTTATATCGCATATTTGTCCCATGTTTGCTGGGATTCCCTTGTATACATGGGACAATTATGCGTATAACGGCAATATAAGTCTATTATAATAACAGAAGAGGCCAGTCTGTGATAAATCACCGCATTCTCGCCGCATATACCATTGGTGATAAGGCACAACTCAGCATTTATACCTTTCCATATCAGAAGTATAAAAAATATATAGAAATTGTGGGATTTTTCATAGGGGGAAGAGGCCCAAAACGCTCCCCCGATGCAAAACGCCTTTTGTAGGTTTCCGTCATATTTACCGTCATTAAGATGGCCGTAACAAAACTAGATCTAAAAATTTTATAGGTTAGGCGAAAAAAGTTTCAAAATAGTGTATGGGAAGGTCGGAAAAACCGAAAATTTCCACATTTTGGAGAAACATCTAACATTTTGGCGAGGCAAAACGCCCCTAAGTAGCGCTAACCTACAATGTACTATGTCTCCACGCACTATCCATACCAGAATGCTGATTTGCCGACGCATGGTACTTTGTTCCCTAGTAGTTGCCAGCCAAAGGCGTTTTGCCTCATGAGTTTTCCAAGCAACGTAGAATATCACCACTTTTTGAAATGTGAATATTATCAATTATGATTGAGATTTTGACAATTTTGAAATAGCATCAACTAGCTATCTTGTTTTTGAACTGTTGGATAATGTAAAAATACCCATGAAGAGCGCTACAAATGAGACAATAAAGCAGAGTTTGCTTAGCTAGGGCATTTATTCACTTCCCTATAACGGATTCAAATTTCGTTTCAAAACCTTAGTTCACTCAAGAATAATGTAATTATGCCATGGGCATACTTCATATTGACTTGTCAGCGTGGTTTTATGGTATTGACTTATTCAAAATTAGAAAATTAATGCTTAGATTTATTTTTATTTAGTGGGATACTCAATTATGTATCCACATCTGTCAGGTGCATACTGTACAGATACAGGAATTGATATTTGAAAAAGTGCGTAATAGCCCAAAACTTATTTCCTTCTTATTATTCGTCTACACATATATAACTTACATTTGCTCACTAGAAAGAATGCTGTGCACCTTTTCTAAAAAACGCTCCAAAGATGTATGTACTTCAGATTGAATTTCACAGACCCATAGTCTTGTATACAATCAAAGCTCAGACAGAACTAAAACTTCATTGTCTGTGTGTGTCCTTGGCATGCATAGGAACAGCTGTTTAGTCAAGTATGAGCTAAAAGCAATCATAAGTAAAAAGAACTCTTCAGCAATTTTAATGATATTTCAACCCGTCCTGGATTTTTTTCGCAAATTCCATGCGAAAATCCAGAAATGTCCACATATCTTCAATGTTCACTTACATATTGTGGAATAATAGTCAAACAAAGAAAGAGCTTAAGCTTGATTAACTGTACAGCATCTAATCATAGATTGTCCAGAAAAACAGCAGCAAATACTGCCACAAAGCTCACCAAATTAAATAATATTCTTGGGGATACAAAAAAGTTATTCTTTATTGTATACTTGGCTTCGGAGTTTCAAACCACTGACCAATAACGATGCTGGTCACGTCCAGTCAAATTTTACGATTATAAGAGGAAAATTAAGTTTAACACTCCATTGTTATAAAACAGCGGTTCTCAACCATTTTCTGTGAGAGGTACCTTCGAACTTTTTAAACGGCCTAATTGGGATACCCCTATGATTTTTTGCTGTAAATGAAAATAGTCGTAGCTTTTCAAAAGCTATATCAAAAATGGACACTGAAATCTAACGGAATATCATGGCTCTCCACAATGTTTCACAAAATTTTCATTTTTTTAAACTTCGACGATTGAAATGTTTCAAGTTTCACCCATCACGGGGACTGACTGTGGTGGAAATGTTTCGACTATTGAGAGCGCTTCTGAGCCTGCTTGAGAAAGGAAGGCTTCCGAGCACACCTCTTGAAAGGAGGCTTCTGAGCCTCTTGAAAGAAGAGGCTTCCAAGCCTCTTGAAGAGGCTTCCGAAGCCTCTTGAAAGGAGGCTTCCGAAAGCCTCTTGAAGGAGGCTTCCAGGCCTCTTGAAAGGCTTCCGACCTCTTGAAAGGAGGCTTCGAGCCTCTTGAAAGGGAGGCTTCCAGAGGCCTCTTGAAAGAGATGCTTCCGAGCCTCTTGAAAGGGAAACTGGGAGACTCACTAAGGGAGGCTTCCAGAGCACCTCTTGAAAGAGGCTTCCAGGCCTCTTGAAAGGAGGCTTCCAGAGCCTCTTGAAAAGGAGGCTGCAGAGCTCTTGAAGGAGGCTTCCAGAGAGCCCCTCTTGGAAGGAGGGCTTCCAGAGGCACAGAAGGTGGCCAGGCCTCCCGAAAAGAGCTTCCAGGCCCTCTTGAAAAGAGGGCTTCCGAGCCCCTCTTGAAAGAGGGCTTGGAGGTCTCTTGAAAAGGGGCTTGAGCCCTCTTGAAAAGGGCAGACCCTCTTCAGTAGAGCCCGGGCCTCTTGAAGAGGCTTGGGGCCCCTGTGAGGAGGCTTCCGGGCCTCTTGAGAGGAGGGCTTCCAGGCCTCTTGAAGGAGGCTTCCGGGCCTCACTGAGGGAGGCTGGGCCTCAGAGGGGCTTCCGAGGCCTCTTGAAGGGGAGCCCCGGGCCTCTTGAAGGAGGCTTCCAGGCCTCTTGAGAGGAGGCTTCCGAGGCACACCTCTTTGAAGGAGGCTTCCAGGGGCCTCTGTGAAGGAGGCTTGGGGCTCTTTGAAGGAGGCTTCCGGGCCTCAGAGGGAGGCTTCCGGGCCCCTTGAGAGGGGGCTTCCAGGGCTCTTGAAGGGAGGCTTCCAGGCCTCTTGGAAGGAGGCCCGAGGGCCTCTTGAAGATGCTTCCGGGCCTCTTGAAAGGAAGCTGGGGGCCTCGCAAAGGGAGGGCTTCCAGGGCCTCTTGAAAGGAGGCTTTGAGCCCTCTTGAGAAGGGGCTTCGGGCCTCTTGAAGGAGGCGCTGGGGCCTCTTGAAAGGGGAAGCTTCCGGGCCTCTTGGAAGGGGCTTCCAGGCCTCTTGAAGGTGACACAGAGACTCTTGAAGAGGCTTCAGGCCCTCAGAAGGGGCTTCCAGGCCCTCTTGAAGGGGCTTCCGGGCCTCTTGAAGGAGGCTGGAGCCTCTTGAAGGAGGCTGAGCCCCTCTTTAATGGCTGAGGCCGGGCCTCTTGAAGGAGGCTTCGGGAAGCCTCTTGAAGGAGGCTTGGGCCTCTCTGGGGAGGCTTCCGGGGCCTCTTGAAGGAGGCTGGGCCTCTTGGGCCTGAGGAGGCTGGGCCTCTCTGAAGGAGGCTGAGGCCTCTTGAAGGGGCTTCAGGCCCCTCTTGAAGGAGGGGCTGGGCCCCTCTTGAAGGAGGCTGA
>NW_026943180.1:0-7270 GCF_024139115.2 Armigeres subalbatus
AGCTTCAAGAAGAAGCTTCTCCAAGCTTCCACAGCAGGCTTCCAAGAAGAAGCCTTCTCAAGAACAGCTTCCAAGCTTCCAAGAAGAAGCCTGCTTCCTTGCTTCAAGAACAGCTTCCATCCGCTTCCAAGAAGAAGCTTCTCCAAGCTTCCAAGAAGAAGCTTCCCAAGCTCTCACAAGGCTAGGCTTCCAAGCTTCAAGAAGAAGCTTCCAAGCTTCCAAGAAGAAGCCTGCTCTGAAGAAGCCTTTCCAAGAAGAGCCTAAGCTTCCAAGCTTCAAGAAGAAGCTCTTCCAAGCTTGCCACAATGCTTCTCCAAGCTTTCCAAGAAGAAGCTTCCAAGCTTCCAAGAAGAGGGCTTCCATAGCTTCCAAGCCCAAGAAGCTTCCAAGCCCAAGAAGAAGCTTCCAAGCTTCCAAGAAGAAGCTTCTCCAAGCTTCCGCCAGAAGCTCCAAGCCTGCAGCTCCAAGCTTCCAAGAAGAAGCTCTGCTTCAAGAAGCATCCAAGCTTGGTGAAGAAGCCTCCAAGCTTCCAAGAAGAAGCCGAAAGCTTCCAAGAAGAAGCCTTCCGCTCAAGAAGTGCCCCTGCTTCCCAAGAAGAAGCCTACCAAGCTTGCAAGAAGCCTGTCACAGTGCTTTCTCCAAGCTCAAGAAGAAGCTTCTCCAAGCTTCAAGAAAGAAGCTTCTCCAAGCTTCAGCACAGCTTCTCCAAGCTTCCAAGAGGCCTAAGCTTTCAAGAAGAAGCCTAAGCTTTCAAGAAGAAGCCTAAGCTTCTCTCCAAGAAGAAGCTTCCAAGCTTCCAAGAAGAAGCTTTCCAAGCTTCCAAGAAGAAGCGTTCTGCGTTCCAAGAAGAAGCATCCTAAGCTTTCAAGAAGAAGCCTGCTTCAAGAAGAATGCTTAGTCCAACTTCCGCTAGAAGCTTCCAAGCTTCAAGTAAAGACAGCTTTCTCCAAGTCAAGAAGAAGCTTTCTGCTTCCAAGAAGAAGCTCCTTCCAAGCTTCAAGAAGAAGCTTCTGCTTCAAGAAGAAGCCCACAGTCACAGCTTCGTCAAGAAGAAGCTTCTTCAAGCTTCCAAGAAGAAGCTTCTTCAAGCTTCAAGAAGAAGCCTAAGCCTTTCTGTTTCAAGGCTAGCCAGTTTTCTTCTGCTTGCAAGAAGAAGCTTTTCTGCTCACAGAAGCTTCCAACTTCAGAAGAAGCTTTAAGCTAATCTTCAAGAAGAAGCTTTCAAGCTTCTGGAAAGAAGAAGCTTTCAAGCTTCAATAAGTTTCTCAGTTTTCAAGCTTCAAGACAGCTTTCAAGCTTCAAGAAGAAGCTTTTCGAGTTTCTCAAGAAGAAGCTTTCGTTTCAAGCTCAGCTAGCAGCTTTCTTTCAAGCTTTCTGGGTAAAAGAAGCAGCTTCTGCTCGCTTCCACAAGAAGGCTTTCAAGCTCCAAGAGCAGCTTCTCTTGCTTCAAGAACAGCTTTTCAAGTTCCACAAGAAGCTCTCTGTTTCAAGAAGAAGCTTTCTCAATGCTCAAGAAGAAGCTTTTCAAGCTTCCAGCAGTTTCTGCTTCAAGCCTGTTCTCTGCTTCCGGCAGGCTTTCTCAAGAACAAGCTTCTCGAGCTTGCAAGAAGAAGCTTCTGCTTTCCAAGCTTCCAAGAAGAAGTCTCTGAATCTCACAGTTTAAGAAGCTTCACAGCTAGCTTCCAAGCTTCAAGAAGAAGCCTGCTTACAGAATGGAGCTTGCCCAGCTTTTGTTACAGAAGATGCTTGCGTTTCAAGCTAGCTTCTTCAAGCTTCAAGCAAAAGCTTTTCAACTTCTCGAGAAGAAGCTTCTCTTGTCAAGCCTTAAGTTAAGCTCCAACTGAGCTTTCCAAGCTCACAGCTTCCAAGCTTCACAAGCAGCTGTCTCAAGCTTCCAGCTATCCTGCTTCCAAGAAGCTAGCTTTCCAAGCTTCAAGAAGAAGCTTCCAAGCTTCCAGAAGAAGCTTCCAAGCTTCCAGAAGAAGCTTCCAAGCTTCCAGAAGAAGCTTCCAAGCTTCCAGAAGAAGCTTCCAAGCTTCCAGAAGAAGCTTCCAAGCTTCCAGAAGAAGCTTCCAAGCTTCCAGAAGAAGCTTCCAAGCTTCCAGAAGAAGCTTCCAAGCTTCCAGAAGAAGCTTCCAAGCTCAAGAAGAAGCCTAAGTTTCAAGAAGAAGCTTCTCCAAGCTTCCAAGAAGAAGCCTGCTTCAAGAAGAAGCCTAAGCTTCAAGAAGAAGCTTCTGCTTTCAAGAAGAAGCTTCCAAGTTTCAAGAAGAAGCCTCAAGCTTCAAGAAGCTTCCAAGCTTCCAAGAAGAAGCCTAAGCTTCCAAGAAGCCCAAGTTTCCAAGCCTCCAAGCTCACAGCAGCTTCCAAGCTCAAGAAGCAGCCTAAGCTTCCAAGAAGAAGCCTAAGCTTCAAGAAGCTCTGCTTCAAGAAGAAGCCTAAGCTCAAGAAGAAGCTTCCAAGCTTCAAGAAGAAGCTTCCAAGCTTCCAAGCTTCAAGAAGAAGCTTCCAAGCTTCCAAGAAGAAGCCTGCTTCCAAGAAGACAGCTTCTCCAAGCTTTCAAGAAGAAGCTTCCAAGCTTCAAGAAGAAGCTTCCAAGCTTCCCAGGAAGAAGCTTCAAGCAGCTGCTTCAAGCTCCAAGAAGAAGCTTCTCTGCTTCCAGCAGCCAGCTTCCAAGAAGAAGCTTCCAAGCTTCAGCCAGCTTCCAGCTTTCAAGAAGAAGCCTAAGCTTCAAGAAGAAGCTTCCAAGCTTCAAGAAGAAGCCTAAGCTTCAAGAAGAAGCCTGCTTCAAGAAGAAGCCTGCTTCCAAGAAGAAGCTTCTCTGCTTCAAGAAGCTTCTCCAAGCTCAAGAAGAAGCATCAAGAAGCTTCTCCAAGCTTCCAAGAAGAAGCCATCCCAAGCTTCAAGAACTGCTTCCAAGCTTCTCCAGCTTCCAAGCTTCCAAGAAGAAGCCTAAGTTTGCTTCCAAGAAGAAGCTTCTTCAAGCTTCCAAGAAGAAGCTTCAAGAAGAAGCTTTCAACTTCGAGAAGAAGCTTTCAAGAAGACAGCTTCCCAAGCTTCCAGAAGAAGCTTCCAAGCTTCCAGAAGAAGCTTCCAAGCTTCCAGAAGAAGCTTCCAAGCTTCCAGAAGAAGCTTCCAAGCTTCCAGAAGAAGCTTCCAAGCTTCCAGAAGAAGCTTCCAAGCTTCCAGAAGAAGCTTCCAAGCTTCCAGAAGAAGCTCCAAGCTTCCAGAAGAAGCCCAAGTTTCCAGAAGAAGCCTAAGCTTCCAGAAGAAGCTTCCAAGCTTCCAAGAAGCCTGCTTCAGAAGCCTAAGCTTCCAAGACAGCCTAAGCTTCCAAGAAGAAGCTTCCAAGCCTGCAGCAGCCTGCTTCAAGAGCAGCTTCTCCAAGCTTCCAAGAAGAAGCTTCTCCAGCTTCCAAGAAGAAGCTTCCAAGCTTCTAGAAGAAGCTTCCAAGCCTGCTCTAGAAGAAGCTTCCAAGTTTCCTAGAAGAAGCCTAAGCTTCTAGAAGAAGTTTCTCCAAGCTTCCGTAACAAGAAGCTTTTCAAGCTTCAAGAAGAAGCTTTCCAAGCTTCAAGAAGAAGCTTTCCAAGCTTCAAGAAGAAGCTTTCCAAGCTTCAAGAAGAAGCTTTCCAAGCTTCAAGAAGAAGCTTTTTAAGCTTCGAGAAGAAGCTTTTCAAGCTTCGAGAAGAAGCTTTTCAAGCTTCAAGAAGAAGCTTTTTAAGCTTCGAGAAGAAGCTTTTCAAGCTTCAAGAAGAAGCTTTTCAAGCTTCAAGAAGAAGCTTTTTAAGCTTCAAGAAGAAGCTTTTCAAGCTTCAAGAAGAAGCTTTTCAAGCTTCAAGAAGAAGCTTTTCAAGCTTCAAGAAGAAGCTTTTCAAGCTTCGAGAAGAAGCTTTTCAAGCTTCGAGAAGAAGCTTTTCAAGCTTCGAGAAAAAGCTTTTCATGCTCCAAGAAGAAGCTTTCCAAGCTTCGAAAAGAAGCTTTTCAAGCTTTGAGAAGAAGATTCTAAGCGTAGAGAAGAAACTTTTCAGGCTTCGAGTACAAGCTTTATTAGTTTCAAGAGTAAGCTTTTCAAGGTGAAGCTTTTTAAGCTTCGAGAAGTAGTTTTGAAGGATTCAAGAAGAAGCTCAAGATCAAGAAGAAGCTTTCAAGCTTCAAGAAGAAGCTTTTCAAGATTCAAGAAGAAGCTGCTGTCAAGGAGAAGCTTTCAAGCTTCAAAAAGAAACTTTCTGCTTCGAGAAAAGCATTTCCAAGCTTTGGAAAGAAGCTTTAGGCTTAGATAAGAAGCTTTTGAAGTATCGAGAAAAGCTCCAAGTTGCGAAGAAGAGCTTTTCTGCTTCCAATAAGAGAGTTCTCATGCTTCGGGGAAGACGACTTCTATGCCTGAGAAGTACAGTTGAAAGCTCTTTGAAAGCTCCCGAAAGTTTCCAGTTTCCTCCCGCCCAGCCCGTGCCGAGTCCTGAGCCCGCCCGGCTCCTGGAGTCCTCCCGTCCTCCCGCCTCCTCCCGCCTCCTCCCGCCCGTCCCGCTCCTCCCTTGCCTCCGCCTCCAGCCAGCCTCCTGTCCAGCCAGTCCTCCTCTCAAGCTCCGCTCCGCTCCAGCCCGCTCCGAAGCTCCCACAGCCAGCTTCCTGCTCCCAGCCTCCCAGCTCCTTGCCTGGCACAGCTTCCAAGCCCCGCCAGCTTCTCCAAGCCTCCAAGAGCTTCCTCCAGCTTCCCGAGCAGCCCTCCAGCCTCAAGAAGCTCCTGCTGCTCCAAGAGTGAAGCCTCCAAGCTCCAGCAGCTGCAGCTCCTGCCCGCTTCAAGCCAGCTTCCAAGCTCTCTCTGCTTACAGCTTCCAAGCTCAAGCAGCAGCTTCTCCAAGCTTTCCAAGAAGCTTCCAGCCAGCCTGCTCAAGAAGAAGCTTCCAGCTTTCCAAGCAGCTTCCAAGCTTCCAGAAGAAGCTTCCAAGCTTCCAGAAGAAGCTTCCAAGCTTCCAGAAGAAGCTTCCAAGCTTCCAGAAGAAGCTTCCAAGCTTCAAGAAGAAGCTTCCAAGCTTCAAGAAGAAGCTTCCAAGCTTCAAGAAGAAGCTTTCCAAGCTTCAAGAAGCCTTCTGCTTCCAAGAAGAAGCCTGCTTTCCAAGAAGAAGCCTGCTTCAAGAAGAAGCTTTCCAAGCTTCAAGAAGAAGCTTTCCAAGCTTCAAGAAGAAGCTTTCCAAGCTTCAAGAAGAAGCTTTCCAAGCTTCAGAAGCAAGCTTCAAGAAGCTGCTTCCAAGAAGAAGCTTCAAGAAGCCTCCAAGCTTCAGAAGCAGCTTCCAAGAGCTTCCAAGAAGAAGCCTAAGCTTCAAGAAGAAGCTTCCAAGCCTGCTTCCAAGAAGAAGCTTCCAAGCTTCACAGCAGCTTCTCCAAGCTTCCAAGAAGAAGCTTGCTTCAAGAAGAAGCTTTCTGCTTCAAGCCAGTTTTCCAAGCTCAGCCAGCTTTCCTGCTTCCAAGAAGAAGCTTCTCCAAGCTTCAAGAAGAAGCTTCCAAGCTTCAAGAAGAAGCCTAAGCTTCAAGAGGAAGCTTCCAAGCTTCAGCGAAGCTTCTCAGCTCAAGAGGAAGCCTAAGCTTCCAAGAGGAAGCTTCCAAGCTTCCAAGAAGCTTTCTAAGCTTCAAGAAGACGCTTTCTGCCAAGAAGAAGCTTCCAAGTTTCCAAGAAGAAGCTCTAAGCTTCCAAGAAGAAGCTTTCCAAGCTTCAAGAAGCCTAAGTTGAAGCCTAAGCCCCTCTCCACAGCTCTGCTCAAGAAGAAGCTTTCAAGTTTCAAGAAGGCTTTTCAAGCTTCCACAGCCAGCTCCAAGCTTCAAGACGAAGCTCCTCTAAGCTTTCCAGCCTAAGAAGCTTCCTAAGTCAAGACAGCCCAAGCTTCAAGAAGAAGACTCCAAGCCTAACTAATATCCAGCTTCCGCCTGCTCAAGCTTCAAGACGAAGTTTTCAGCTTCCCTAAGAAGCTTCAGCTTCAAGCTCAAGAGAAGCTTCCTCACCAGCCTTCACAGTTTCAGCTGCTCAAGAAGTAGCTCCCTGCCAAGAAGCAGCTTTCGAAGTTTGAAAAGTTTCTTCCGAAGCTTGAAAAGTTTCTTCCTGGTTTGAAAAGTTTCTTCCGAAGCTTGAAAAGCTCTTCCTGGCTCGAAGCTTCTGAAAGTTTCTTCTCGAAGCTTGAAAAGCTTCTTCTCGATGCTTGAAAAGCTTCTTCTCGGAGCTTGAAAAGCTTCTTCTCGAAGCTTGACAAGTCTCTTCTCGTAGCTTGAAAAGCTTCTTCTCGAAGCTTAAAAAGCTTCTTCTCGAAGCTTGAAAAGCTTCTTCTCGAAGCTTGAAAAGCTTCTTCTCGAAGCTTGAAAAGCTTCTTCTCGAAGCTTGAAAAGCTTCTTCTCGAAGCTTGAAAAGCTTCTTTTCGAAACTTGAAAATTTTCTTCTCAAAGCTTGAAAAGCTTCTTCTCGAAGCTTGAAAAGCTTCTTCTCGAAGCTTGAAAAGCTTCTTCTCGAAGCTTGAAAAGCTTCTTCTCGAAGCTTGAAAAGCTTCTTCTCGAAGCTTGAAAAGCTTCTTCTCGAAGCTTGAAAAGCTTTCCTTTGAAGCTTGAAAAGCTACTTCCCGAAGCTTGGAAAGCTTCTTCTCGAAGCTTAAAAAGCTTAATCTTTGAGCTTGAAATACTAATCTCGAAGCATAAAAAGCTTTCTTTCGGAACTTGAAAAACTGCTTTTTGAAGCTTGAAAAGCTTCTTCTCGAAACTTTAAAAGCTTTTTTCGAAGCTTGAATAGCTTCTTGAGCTATTCAGCTTGAAAAGCTTTTTCTCGAATCTTGAGAAACTTATTCTCGAAGCTTGAAAAGCTTTTTCTCGATGGCTTGAAAAACTTCTTCTCGAATGTTGTAAAGCTTCTTCTAGAATCTTTAAAACCTTTTTCTCGAACCTCGAAAAGCTTCTACTCGAAGCTTAACCTTCCCGAATAATAAAATTTCGAAGCTTGAAAAACTCCTCATCGATGCTTGAAGATGCATGTCTTGGTAGCTTCCATTCAAAATGCAATTTTTAGAGAGTTAAAAAGCTCAATTCAGACGCTTTACATCTTCTCATTCGTTCAGGTAGGAACCAAATCTCCAGTTTTCAAGTTTGTCAAATGTTGACACTTCCGATACATCTAATCAGCGTAAGTGCACTCCTAATATATCTTGATCTATACAAACAAATGCACAAATTTTATTCCCAATTCTCCCTAATTCCTCTTGCTGCCCTTAAGGGGAAAAAGTTTTCCGCCCGAACATTGACT
>NW_026943181.1:0-11449 GCF_024139115.2 Armigeres subalbatus
GCCTAAATTTGTAACAAGGTTACAAGAATTTGAATAGTTAAATTAAAAAAAAAAAACTTGGTTGGACTTTCCACTTCTCGGGTTAAGAGAAGGCCGAAAGTCCAACACTTGTAAATAGGGGTAAGATTTGAATTTACGAATTTTAATCGATCGCAGCGCTATGGGTGGCGAGAATTGGAAGCATCCATTTTAACGGATCGCGAAGCAGATCACATCGCTCGCTCCAGAATTGGACAGTATGGCCAATGTACTAGAGATAAAAGATGATTTGCGAAATTTTGAAGTAGATGTATGTGTGGGAATCTCGCGGTTACGCAATGGCCAAGGTGAAGGTCATCTACTTTTAGCCCGAGTATCGCTCTTTCTCGATTCGATCGGCAAAGTGAACGGACGTAGGTCCCTGAAAAAAGTGGAAGTCGAATTGAAGTGTTAGCCAATCGAAAGTTAATTTGTGAGTCAATTGTCCAAAACTTAATTTATAAATTGTATGTAATATGTATTGTATTCATAGCTATCGAGATATCTTAAAGTGGTTGAGGACGTGATAAGAAGGCCCAAGTGCGCCAAAAAAAATCGAGCTAGTTTAGTGAGTTTTTATATGTTAAATGTGGTTACAATTATTAATGTTAAACATCTCTAGATAAAAAAAAAATTGCTCAGTATAGTTTCCGACCCTACGGGAAACTGTAAGTTTACCTGCTCGAGGTCAAGGTAAATATCCGACAACAAAACTACTTGTTCTAGTCCATGGGACCGAAATTTTAATAGAGTTTGTTATCGCTTGAAGGATCAAACTTCCTTCAAGCGAAGGTGTTTCGTCCGTGTAGGTGTAGGGGGTTACGCACGCCGCGTGGCCTCTGGGAAGGTCCGAAAACTCGTCCGCTTGTAGCTGGTCTCGCGGCGGGTTAGTGATCAGGCCCCAGCGCATCTACGGGCCATCGGAAGTGACCACTACTTCCGGGGTGTTAGTCGGTCATCAATAGCCGGCCACACTCCATTGTTGGCCTCGAAGCAGTACTCGCGAGTGGAAGAAGCGGGCCCGCCAACGAACTACCTTAGCGTGCACGTGTAGTAAGCCGAGACACCCACCGCTGACAGCATCGCATCGAGCAGCAGGTATCTTTCAGCGAAGCAACACGAACAGGTCAGAGATCTCTATTTTTTTGTACTGAAGAATATTAATTTCCTTGACCACTGGTACCGCCTCAAGGGGGATCAGAATACTGGGGTCGCTCCCCATAGGTAGCATAAATAAAAAAGGGACTTGCCACAACCGAGAATTGAACTCTTTTACAGTTTGAAGGGTCGGTAAAGAAGAACCGAACCCTATAGCGTAAGCGATTCTTTAGAAACTAAAAATACATTTTATGCCGCCCGCTCGACTGTTGAACGAGGAGAGAAAAGCGATAACCGAGTGTTTTTTTTTTATTTCTTTTGCATGCGTTATTTTGATTCCCCATTGACTATCCCGTCTAATATCTGAGTTTGGAGAGTGTGAGGTGGTACGATTCGCCGGTTGGGTTGTTTTTCTTGAAGGACTCGCCTTGAGGAGTCTCGCCGGGATTACAAATCTTGCCTCTTCGCATGCAGGTGAAACTTTTTGCTTGCTTGGCGCTTAAGCGAAGTGGTTACTCCAACCAACTCGGACGGCGAAACTAGCCGACCGTTACATTTGGCGCCCAGCTTGTGGGTTTGCGTACGTAAAATTAGGGCGCGTGAATAAATTCTAGGTTGTTTCAAATTCTATACAATTGGTGAAGAAAAAGAGTGTCTACTTACAGTTCTTTGCAAATCGTTGGACTGAAATCTGTAATATAAAATTGAATTGGATTAGTTTAATTGGTTTTGGGTAATTAGAATTAATAATTAGTAATAAACTTATAGTTGAATTTCTTTTCATTTTGTTTCTCTCTTTCTATTATGCACATATATTGTTTTTTTTTTGCTAAACTAGAATAAGTACATTAGGTTAAAAAGCATTTGATTTGAAGTTTGAATTTGAAATATTTTTGAGTGAAATTGCCGTGCGTGAAAGTAAATTTGGAGTTGAATAGGTTTTTTTTAGTTCAGCCAAAATGGCATATGCAAATCAAGTAGGCTTAGGTTCATATCTAAACCCCAATGATTTATTACCCGATGAAATTTCTTATGAATTAGGCATCAGAGGACTCAATCTGTCGGGGTATTGCTTAGACGATCAGAAAAAAGCTCTACGCAAAGCTCAATTAGATGAAATTCATAACCATAAAATAGTGTATTCGACACGAAATATTATAGAAGACCTAACGCTATTACAAATCAAATTAACAACAGTACGTCAAGATCTTGAATTAAACGGGTCAACAAGACAACTAATGTCGAGATTGAGACACTTGAGGCTACGCGTTTTACGTTCCAATGCAGTGGACAGCCATCAAGTAAAAATTAAAGAAGAATTACTAGAGGAGTTGGAGTTAATTTATGAAGTGTTTGCCTCCCCCGAGGACCATGTTTCTGGAATTACAAGGTCAATGTCAGGTCGGAAATCATTGCCGTCCAGCTTAGGAGTTGTACCTAGAAATCCAGCTCTCGAATTCCCGCCACCACCGCATGTACCTCGCTCATCAAATCGGAAGTACCGCTGATAAAGATCGAAGATCGATTAACCGAGCATCAGCTGCATCGCAAGAACGAGAAGAACAGGAAGAGCAACAACAAGTCGAAGAAAATCTGCCGCGAATAAGTCTACCGCAAACACCAAATCTTCTACAGCAATTTCAACAGATTCAGCAACAGGATCACCAGAGAACTCAGCTACAGCAATCAAATCAGCACCGTCAACTAAACGATTCGCTACGGGAATCTGAGGACCAAACTAACAGGGATGAACTACAACGACAACAGTTACGACAAAACCAGTTGCAGCAACAATGGAAGAACAAAGACAAAACTCAATGCGCCGATAAATGTAGGACTCCAAGCAGCGGAAGGTCAGCAGAAGAAGAGTCGCTCAGGTTGCGTTCGATAATGTAGAACATTCTGAACTGCCACCAATTCGCGAAGAAGAACCGACAGTTTCTAGGGAGGAGGTTAGTAGAATTGTTGAAAATGTTATGTCAGGTAAAATGGAGGAAATGATGGCAAAACTTATGCAAAGTATGCAAAATTTACTATCCAATCAAGAAGCACGAAACGAGGGTAGACGAGATACGATAGAGGAAAATAGGTCATTTTCACGAGCTGTTGATGGTTTGAATTTTTCTAACATTTCGAATCCACCAATTCAACGGCAATACGAACAAGTGTTCAATACTGCGATGGCCACGCCGATTAATCAAGAGAGGAGATACAATGTAGGAGACCTAAATCCAAGAATTGAATATCAAGCTAGAAATAGGACAAATAATTATTTAGGAACAGAAAGAGATAATTGCTTTCGAACTCCAATCAACAAATGGCAAATAAGGTTTAGTGGTGAACAGAGGGGTATGACTGTAGAAGAGTTTCTAAAAAGAGTTGAAACACTTGAAAAAAACAATCAAATACCAGATGCAGAGTTACTAAGTAAAGCAAATTTTCTTTTCAAGCCAGAATCTCCAGCAGAGATTTGGTACTACACATTTAGCAACAAACTTACGTCATGGTCGGTTCTGAAATACTATTTACGGCTACGCTTCGAGGTCCCAAATAAAGATATGGTTGTAGAACGACAGATAAGAGATAGGAAGCAGCTTCCAAATGAAACTTTTGTTGCATATCTAGGGGAAACTGAAAGACTTTGTCAACAAATGTCTAAACCAATGGACGATAAAGCAAAAATGGACATTCTGTTTGAAAATATGAAGGACTGGTACCGACCACACTTGGCATTTTTGGATACTTCGCAACTAACTGTGGAAACATTGTGTAGCCTTTGCTATGAACTCGACAAGTCAGTTTACAGATCGTATGCTCAGAGGAACCGTTCATACCCTATTAACTACTTGGATGAGATAGAATTAGGAGAACGCGGTAGATTTGACGACGAATTTGTAGAAGAAATAAACGCGGTAAATCAAGTTCGGCCTCAACAAACCAAACGGCAAGAAGAGCGGAAGGATGAAAATCAACCAATAGTACCGACGACAGAAAACAACATTTTATGTTGGAATTGTAACCAATATGGGCATTTCTGGAGAAATTGTTACAAAGGAAAACGTATATTTTGTCACGTCTGTGGTAGGCCTGATGTAGTCCTTAGTAACTGCCCAAGCGATCACAATAATGCTGGAACAAGAAATCCAAAAAACGAGTACAGGGGAAGCAATTAAGGAGTCAGCTTCCCATAGACAGTAGCAAATCTCCTGAGAACACGATTTTTAATAAATTCTCACAGGTCATGAACATAAACATTTCAGAGAATAGATGCCCCCACATTAGTGTGTCAATTCTGGGATCTAAGATTGAAGGACTGTTAGATTCAGGGGCGGCTGTGAGTATATTAAACAACAGTAAACTAATAGAGAAACATAATTTCAAAACATCAGCAACCAATTTACGAATTAAAACAGCCGATGGAACTATGCATGATTGCTCAAGTTCAATTTGCATTCCGTACACATTCAGAGGAGTGACTAAAGTTATTCCAACATTAGTTGTCCCTAATATTTCAAAAACCCTGATATTAGGAAGTGATTTTTGGAAAGCGTTTAATATTGCACCAGCAATTGACGAAAACGGCAAATGTTCAAAAATTAAAACTAATGATCTGGCAAATGAAGAATTTTCCATAAATTTTGTAGAAAAATTTTTCTCAGAAGAAAATCAAATAAATTTTATATTGGAACCGTCAGCTAACTTTGTCAAATCAACTGAGATTGAGGAAGATTTAAGTCTAGAACTGCCATCAGTCGAATGTCCAAACAAAGAGGAAGTCATGGAAATTGAAACGGAACATCAACTCACTACTAGTGAAAAGTCACAATTATTAAAAATCGTGAATAAACTCAAAGGAGACGGAACGCTAGGAAGAACAAGTGTACTCGAACACACTATCGACATTAATCCTGGCGAGAAGCCAAAGAAACCACCAAGATATCGATGGTCCCCAGCAATACAGAAGGAAATGGAGAAAGAGATTGCGCGCATGAAAGAACTGGATGTCATCGAAGAATCAGTATCTGATTGGTGTAACCCATTGTTACCAGTAAAGAAGTCTTCAGGAGAATGGAGGTTGTGTCTGGATTGCCGAAGGGTCAATGAGGTTACGAAAAGGAAGCATATCCATTTCCCGATATGCAAATGATTTTAGGAAGGATCGAGAAAGCGAAATACTTTTCGATTATAGATCTATCGAAGGCTTACTGGCAGATCCCATTGGCGAAAGAAAGCAGAGATTACACATCCTTTAGAGCAGGAAAGCACTTGTATCGGTTCAAAGTGATGCCATTCGGGTTGACGGGGGCTCCAGTGACCCAAACTAAATTAATGAACAAAGTTCTGGGATATGATTTGGAGCCACAGGTATTTGTATATCTGGACGACATAGTCGTCACGTCGAAAACATTGGCCGAGCATCTTGAACTGTTAGAAACAGTCGCGGATAGATTGAGAAAAGCAAATTTGTCCATAAGCGTAGAGAAATCGAAATTTTGTAGGAAAAGAATTTCCTATCTAGGGTATATTTTATCGGAAGAAGGCGTGTCAATCGACAGTGTCAAGCTAGAACCAATTCTTAGTTACCCGTCACCAACGACCTTGAAAGAAGTCCGAAGGTTAATGGGAATGGTAGGATTCTATAAGCAATTCATACCTAATTATAGTACCGTATTAGCACCAATAACGGACTTATTAAAAGTAAAACAAACATAATATGGACGGATAATGCAGACAAAGCGTTCAATGAAATAAAAAGCATACTCACATCACCACCAGTGTTGGCAACTCCTGATTTCAGCCTTCAATTCGTGATTGAGTCGGATGCGTCCTTAGTCGCAGCTGGAGCAGTGCTGGTGCAATACCAGGATGGCGTAAGGCGTCCAATCGCATTCTTCTCGAAAAGTTTTCGTCGGCCCAAAAGAAATACTCTGCTACTGAGAGGGAGTGTCTAGCCGTGATTTGGCTATCGAAAAATTTCGCCACTACGTCGAAGGCACGCAGTTCAAAGTAGTAACAGACGCGCAGTCCTTGAAGTGGCTTCATCAGAGTCAGCGTCGAAGGGAGTTCCGCAAGACTTGCTCGGTGGGCCTTGAAACTGCAGCAACACAACATGGTACTAGAATATAGAAAAGGAAAATTGAACATTATTGCTGATGCACTATCAAGAGCTGTGAATGAAGTGGATATACTTACGGTTGACTTAGATCTGGAGAAACTGAAGTCGAACATTTTGAAAGACGAACAAAAGTTCAAGGATTTCAAGGTCATTCGAGGCAACGTCTATAAATATATCCCGAGCAGCAATCCAGAAGATCCACGATTCGATTGGAAGTATATTCCTCCTAGAAGTGATCGCATCCAGATCCTGGAGGCGGAGCATAGCGTGGCGCACTTTGGATATTATAAGACGATGAGAAAAATCCGGGAGAAGTACTTCTGGCAGGGAATGTGCGAAGAAATAAAGCGCTTCTGTAGAGGGTGCCAAACGTGCAAAACCGCGAAACATCCAAACTCGGCTCGTGTTCCTCCAATTGGTCGTCCAAAATTAGCATCGATGCCGTGGCAGATGGTGTCCGTCGATTATATGGGTCCATTCCCCCGGTCGAAGAAGGGTAATACGATGCTCCTGGTAGTTACCGATCACTTCTCCAAGTTTGTGATCATACAACCGATGAGAGAAGCAAAGGCGGGGCAATTGGTAGTATTCATGGAGTCGATGATATTCATGCTTTTCGGGGTACCAGAGATACTAATCTCCGATAATGGGCCGCAGTTCAAATTGAACATGTTTGCGTCACTCTTTAAAAATATGGGGTAAACCATAGGAAAAACGCCAGCTATCATCCTGCTAATAATCCCACGGAGCGAGTGAATCGAGTAATCGTGGCAGCAATCCGAACATACCTAAAACAGGAACAAAAAGAATGGGATGAAAATTTACAAAAAATTGCAATGGCTATTCGCACAGCGGTGCATGAGTCAACGGAGTTTACACCATATTTTATCAATTATGGAAAGAATTATATTAGTTCAGGAGATGATTACGCTAAAATGAGAGATTTAGGAGAAGATGTAGAATATGACCCGAAAGAAATGAGCGATGAAAGGAAGGAAATATTTGAAGAAGTTAGAATAAATCTGAAAAAGGCGTACGAAAAATATGGGAAATATTATAATTTGCGGTCTAAGGCAAAAACTCTTGACTTTAATGTTGGAGAGACAGTGTTGAAGAAGAATCATTTCCTTTCTAATAAAAGCCAAAGGATTCAACGCTAAACTGGCAGACACTTATTCACCTGCCAAAATATTAGCCAAACTAGGTTCAAATTGTTATGAATTAGAAGATTTGTATGGAAACAAATTAGGGGTTTACAGATCAGCGGATCTGCAAAAGAAATAATGAAAGAGAAAACTATAAACTCGTAGGGTAAATTAAAAATAAACAGCAAATTGTAAAGCTATGTATCGCACTAGAACTCATAAGAGACCAGAAAACATCAGTTCGTGTTGAGCTCTGATTAAAAAAAAAACACAAAAGTCAAACAAAAAAATCAAACCTTGATTTGGTAGCGAATGACCTTGAAAGGTAAACAAACTTGCAGTGTAGGTGCCCTAGATCGAGGAAAAAATCAAGCTATGTATACAAACAAGAACTCTCTAGAGGCACAAACACACAAAACAAAGGTTTTGGCAGGCTGAAAAGCCAATTTTTTGTAAATAAATCTGTACATAATAGTAGGTAGTTTTAGGATGGAATATGAATTCATTTGAAATGTTTTGGTGTGGGATACGTAGGTAGATTTAAAGACAAAAGGAATGTATGCGAAATTGTGGAACGGTAGATTAGAACCAAATCACAGATTGAAAGTAGAATAGTTTCACTCGATTGAATTTATTCTCTACTCACCAGTATCATCGTTGCGAAATACAAATCCCATTACCTAGCTGATACCCCCTCGCAAGATAGAATTGCTCCATAGCCCGGTCCCTGAAAACAAACAAACAAATCTCATGCCCAACATTTTCACAGTTATACCGCAAAATGCATGACCGATTCAAATATTCCGTAAGAGTTTCAGGTTCACAAATAAGCACTACACTATTTCACTACATTCAGTCCCAATTTCCACGGAGAAAATTGGAAAAACTGAAGACGGTACGGAAAACGCGCACTCGTGTTGCAAAATTCGCGACGGAACTGACGACGGTTAGCTTCGTTCGATGCTTTGTGGCTATACGTCTAAAAATAGCATTATGACAGATTATGAGGATAAAGTAGAGGTGGGAGAGGATTTTAATATAACAAAAAGTTGACAGAACGAGAAGGAGTAGGATTTTGGTAGAACAAAATAAATGAATTACAGTAGAGGCGCGCGAAGTTGGACCACTGATTAATGTAGGAAAAAGCACGAAAGAAGGGAGTTGTTCATGGACGCGTCATGAGTATATAATTCGAATTGTCATTCGGATGTAAGAAACTTTCAGTTTCAGTTTGATTCGGTTCGTCGGGAAATACACCACGAAAGAAGTCGGTCGAGTTGTTACTTGACGGTGAGGTTACGTACCTCGTATAGAAAGTGTAGTTTCGGATGGTGATCTGAAGAAGCCATTGTTGGCATATTAAGTTATCATATACGATAACAATGGGGTTTAAAAGTGTAGGGGGAAAGAAGTGCAAATTTAGTGATGTGGTCCAACTAGAGCGAGAAACGTGTAAATAGAAATAATATATGGTGGTAATAAAAAAAAAAAATAAAGTGTAAATAAAAAAAAATATGATGCATGAAATCGTTGGCATGAAAAAAATTTAAGCATGTGCATGACAAATAGAGAAGAAAAAGAAGAAAACGAAGATTAGCAAAAATTAAAAGGAAGAATTAAAAAATATATGGATACGATGGATACAGGCGACCCGAGTACACGGCTTGCGGTGTACGTGATCGCGTGATGGCAGCTCCTGCGAATGTAAATATAGAAATGTAAGTAGAACTTGTTGTTTACAATATAAAGAAACAATTTTGAATTATTGGAAAAAAATATTTCCTTCGTAAATATTTTTTGGAATAGGAGGGGGAAATGTAACAAGGTTACAAGAATTTGAATAGTTAAATTAAAAAAAAAAAAACTTGGTTGGACTTTCCACTTCTCGGGTTAAGAGAAGGCCGAAAGTCCAACACTTGTAAATAGGGGTAAGATTTGAATTTACGAATTTTAATCGATCGCAGCGCTATGGGTGGCGAGAATTGGAAGCATCCATTTTTAACGGATCGCGAAGCAGATCACATCGCTCCGCTCCAGAATTGGACAGTATGGCCAATGTACTAGAGATAAAAGATGATTTGCGAAATTTTGAAGTAGATGTATGTGTGGGAATCTCGCGGTTACGCAATGGCCAAGGTGAAGGTCATCTACTTTTAGCCCGAGTATCGCTCTTTCTCGATTCGATCGGCAAAGTGAACGGACGTAGGTCCCTGAAGAAGTGGAAGTCGAATTGAAGTGTTAGCCAATCGAAAGTTAATTTGTGAGTCAATTGTCCAAAACTTAATTTATAAATTGTATGTAATATGTATTGTATTCATAGCTATCGAGATATCTTAAAGTGGTTGAGGACGTGATAAGAAGGCCTAAGTGCGCCAAAAAAAATCGAGCTAGTTTAGTGAATTTTTATATGTTAAATGTGGTTACAATTATTAATGTTAAACATCTCTAGATAAAAAAAAAATTGCTCAGTATAGTTTCCGACCCTACGGGAAACTGTAAGTTTACCTGCTCGAGGTCAAGGTAAATATCCGACAACAAAACTACTTGTTCTAGTCCATGGGACCGAAATTTTAATAGAGTTTGTTATCGCTTGAAGGATCAAACTTCCTTCAAGCGAAGGTGTTTCGTCCGTGTAGGTGTGGCCGCGTGGCCTCTGGGAAGGTCCGAAAACTCGTCCGCTTGTAGCTGGTCTCGCGGCGGGTTAGTGATCAGGCCCCAGCGCATCTACGGGCCATCGGAAGTGACCACTACTTCCGGGGTGTTAGTCGGTCATCAATAGCCGGCCACACTCCATTGTTGGCCTCGAAGCAGTACTCGCGAGTGGAAGAAGCGGGCCCGCCAACGAACTACCTTAGCGTGCACGTGTAGTAAGCCGAGACACCCACCGCTGACAGCATCGCATCGAGCAGCAGGTATCTTTCAGCGAAGCAACACGAACAGGTCAGAGATCTCTATTTTTATGTACTGAAGAATATTAATTTCCTTGACCACTGGTACCGCCTCAAGGGGGATCAGAATACTGGGGTCGCTCCCCATAGGTAGCATAAATAAAAAAGGGACTTGCCACAACCGAGAATTGAACTCTTTTACAGTTTGAAGGGTCGGTAAAGAAGAACCGAACCCTATAGCGTAAGCGATTCTTTAGAAACTAAAAATACATTTTATGCCGCCCGCTCGACTGTTGAACGAGGAGAGAAAAGCGATAACCGAGTGTTTTTTTTAATTTCTTTTGCATGCGTTATTTTGATTCCCCATTGACTATCCCGTCTAATATCTGAGTTTGGAGAGTGTGAGGTGGTACGATTCGCCGGTTGGGTTGTTTTTTTTTGAAGGACTCGCCTTGAGGAGTCTCGCCGGGATTACAAATCTTGCCTCTTCGCATGCAGGTGAAACTTTTTGCTTGCTTGGCGCTTAAGCGAAGTGGTTACTCCAACCAACTCGGACGGCGAAACTAGCCGACCGTTACAAATTCAAAGTGACCTTACTTTAAAAGGCCAAAAACCACGAATAGCTTAAGTTTGAATGGATTAGTGCAAAACGGCCTTATGGCAGGAGCTAAAACGGCCTAAAATAGAAGGGCCAAAATTCAAAATGGCCTTAGATCAGAAGGGCCAAAATTCAAAAGGGACTTACTTAAAAAGGGCCATAAACCACGAATAGCTTGAATCCGAAAGAATGAATGCAAAACGGTCTTATGGCAAGAAGTAAAACGGTCTTACATCAGAAGGGCCAAATTTAAAAAGAGCATTACTTTTGAAAGTGTCAAAAACCACGAATAACCTTATTTCGACAGAATTAGTGCAAAAGGGCCTAATGGCAGGAACTAAAACGACCTTAGTTCAGAATGGCCCAAATTCAAAAGGGCCTAAATCCACGAATAGGGACTTAAACGACCTGCAATCAAAAGGGCCAAAATTCAGAATGATCCTACTTCAAAAGGGCCAAAAACCACGAATAGCTTTTTCTGTAACATCACACCCACTGGCTGGCAGTGATGTTATGGAGAAAAGCTGACTGCATTACAATCAGATTTAGTCCGGCGGTTAGAAGGTGCTAGCTCTACTTCAGCTCG
>NW_026943182.1:0-15743 GCF_024139115.2 Armigeres subalbatus
TGGCAGACGAAGATGGTGGTATGGGTGATGGACCTGGGAGAAAGCGCGCAGAACATAATTTTACCGGTTCCGGATCTCCAGGAAATCCAGGAGGAGATTGGCAAGCTGAAGAACAACAAAGCCCCTGGGGTTGACCATCTACCAGGAGAGCTATTTAAACACGGTGGTGAGGAACTGGCTGAGGAACTGGAATTTGGCTACAAAATGGTGGGTTGACATCAAGGAAGGAGCGCCCAACAGAGCTCTGGTCCCCACAAGTCCCTATCTTTACGCTTCCACGGGTCGTCCGATGACAAAAGACCGCCAGCTAAGGGTTGTGTACTTAGCTGGTAGTGCAGCCTGGGCACTGTTGTCCTTCTGACATCAGCTAGAGTGAGATCCCGACTACAAGAGCATAACAGAAACTGAACAAAATATTAACATATTGTGATATTTGTAACTTATTTTGATACAATTTTGTTCTTAGTAGCCATTGTCTTTCAAGTGTTGTAACAGAATTTTATTATAATATGATTTAAAAATGCTTAACACCGAATTGCCCAACAGTAGGCAACTAAAATAGATATAGCAAAGTCTCCCAGTCATATAGATATATCATAACGCTGATATAATTTGATTTTGAATTTCTCGAAAAATATTCTTGTTCAGACAATAATAAATATTTCTGATTGTTGATCACAATCTGGAGACCTATCACGAAAAAAATTTCCAACTGCAAAGTAAACAATATTTTTTGTATCTGATTCTGTTATAAATTTCTAACAAAATATGTTATTTTTATGATAAAATTGTAACAAAATTTAATAGTTTTTTGTTTCAAGTAGTTTAATTTTTGAATGAGATTTAGATATTTTAACAAAATCCTGCAGCATGTTTCGAACAAATTTTGTTATAAAAATTTAGTATAACATAATAACATATGGTGATATAATTTTGATATGACCTTCTAGTCGGGATGGTACTGAGCGTCTGTCCACCAGAAGGTGCGGTTCAAACAGCGTCTGCCATGTATACAGGAGCTGATAAACGGAAAGATGTATCGCGTCAGCTATACGTAAGGTGGCTGCCTTACCCAGCGCGATGTAGGTATCGCAACCCCGGTAAGGTAGCTTTCTGAAGCCTTTCAAATACCACGAAAAATGGAGAAAGAAGAAAAAGAGAACGTTATTTTTCGCAATCTATACGGCAATGAAATAAGGACTATGATTGGAAACTCGGTACCTGAAATGTCAGGACCCTACATGAACTCTGGACGAGTGAGCCTTCTGGCTCGCGAACTACAGAAGGTTGGAGTGAACGTGGCTGCTATTCAAGAAGTCCGATGGCCCAGATCCGAGAACGTGAATTCCGGAGCTGTGGACCCCACGACCAACACTGCATTCAAGTATAACATCTATCACAGCGGCGGTGAAAAGCAGAGCATGGAGTTGGTTTCGTAGTGATGGGCAAGCAGATGAAGGAGTTGATGCGGTGGAAACCCATTTAGCGAACGAATCTGTGTGTTGAGGATACGGGGCAAATTCTTCAATTACAGCCTAATCAACGTTAACGCACCGACAAACGATAAATCCGACGACGTGAAGGACACGTTTTATGAATGTCTTCATAAAGCCTATGGAGAGTGCCCAAAGCATGGCGTGAAAATTGTTATCGGGGACGCTAAATCTCAGGTCAGTAGAGAGGATTTTTTCCGTCCCATAATCGGTAGGGAGAGCCTTCACCCGCTACCACGACAACGGCCTACGGCTAGTAAATTTTGCTGCTGCCAGAGAGATGGCCATTAGTAGCACCTACTTTGCACGAAAGAACATCCGAAAGCACACCTGGATACACCCAAATGGTGAAACTTGCAACCAGATAGACCATATTCTGGTGGATGGGCGCCATTTCTCAGATGTTATCGATGTGCGGATTTCATGTCCGAACATTGACTCGTTGTTGTAAAATTTGTAAAATTGTCAGTAAAATTCGATCACGGTTGTCAACTGTATCGAACGAAAGATCACAGCGAACGATGCGTTACAATATCCAGCGATTGTCGGCGGAAGGAGAATCGGCTGAGTACCGCCAGAAGCTCGACGAACGGATAAGTGCAATCAACGTTAGCGACAACATCACCGATCTATGGGAGTCGTCCATGGAGCGGTGAGCACTACAGCACGAGAAGTGGTAGGCACTGCACAGAGGCGACCCAGGACGGGTTGGTTCGATGTGGAGTGTCAGAGAGTGACAGATGAGAAGAACGTTGCCAGAAGCCGGATGTTGGTGTCGGGTACCCGATCGAATAGAGATCGGTACAAGGAAGCAAGAGCAGCCGAACCCACCACAGGAAGAAAAAAGAGTACGAAGAACAAGTTATTAGTGAGGCGCAGGAAAAAATGGAGCAGAATGATATGCGGAGGTTTTATGAGTCTGTTAATGGCGTGCGGAGAAAAACAGCGCCATCTCCCGTCATGTGCAACGACCAACAAGGGAATTTGCTGATATATAAAACTGAAGTGGCTGCCAGGTGGAAGCAACACTTCGAGACTTTGTTGAATGGAGGAAGTGACAGTGCATTGGTGAACAGAATAAATATTAGTGACGATGGACAATGGAGTCACCTACACTAGATGAGGTTAAAAAAGCTGTTAAAGAGCTGAAAAACAATAAGGCTGCGGGAAAGGACCAGCTCCTGGCTAAACTTCTCATGTCCCGTATTCTGTTCAACAGATTGAGACCACTTGAAGAGTCCTTCGTCGGCGAATACCGAGCAGGTTTTCGTGAGGGCTGATCAACGACGGATCAAATGTTTACCCTGGAGACAAATCCTTGATAAATTCCTGGGAGTACAACTTGCAGACACATTAATCTGTTTATTGATTTCATTTCGTACACCGCGATTCAGTGAAACGGAATGAATTATGGCAAATTATGCTTGAACATGGTTTCCGGCGAAACTGATACGGCTGATTCGTATAACGTTGGACGGATCGAAATCAAGTGTAAGGGTTGCGGATGAAATATCGACGACATTTGTTACTTTAGATGGATTAAAGCAGGGTGATGTACTCGAATCTACTGTTCAATATAGCGCCTCGAGGGAGCGATTAGAGATCTGGTGTGCAAAGAAGCGGTACCATTATCACAAAATCGCATATGCTCCTGGATTTGCGGACGATATCGATATTATCGGAATTGATCGCCGTGCCGTGGAAGAGGCTTTTGTGCCTTTTAAGAGGGAGACAGCGAGGATGGACTCACGATCAATACCAGCAAAACGAAGTACATGGTCGCTGGCAATTAACGTGGGTTTATTAGTGGTGGTGGTAGCGAAATGGTGCTGGATGGTGCAAAATTTGAAGTGGTAGAAGAATTTGTGTATCTTGGAACATTAGTGACGTGCGATAATGATATCACCCGCGAGGTGAAAAGGCGTATTGCAGCATTGCAGCTGCAAATAGGGCATATTACGTTACCAGCTTAAGTTCCGTAGTCTGCAAACGAAAACAAAACTCGCGCTGTATACTACTCTGGTTCTTCCGGTGGCTTTATACGGCCATGAGACATGGACGTCAAAGGAGGCTGATCGGAGTGCTGGAGTATCTGGCGGCGGCGCATGAATCACGAATTGTACCAGGTGTATAAAGGGCTGATATTATTGCTTATAAAACACGGCAGACTACGGTGGGCTGGTCACGTTGTTCGTATGCCGGAAGAACGTCAAGCGAAGATAATATTTAGTAGAGAACCCGGCAGAGGCCGCAGGCTTCGTGGAAGGCCGCGTACACGATGGCTTTTTGCAGTTGAAGAGGACCTGAGGGCGCTCAATGTTCAGGGCGACTGGAAGCGATTGGCCCAGGATCGAGTCCAGTGGAGAAGGATACTCCATTCGGTGTAGGTTCATCGAAGAGCTGGCTAGAGCGCTTCACTGGGTCATTACCAAGAGGGAGGAGGAAGTTTTGCTGCAGGAGTGGATGGTGTCGTGTCCCATCTACAAAAGGGCGATAAGCTGGATTGTAGCAACTACTGCGCAATCACATTGCTGAACGCCGCCTACAGTGTACTCTCCCAAATTTTATGCCGTCGACTAGCACCAATTGCAAGGGAGTTCGTGGGGCAGTACCAGGCAAGTTTTATGAGCGAACGCTCCACCACGGACCAGGTGTTCGCCATTCGTCAAGTACTGCAGTAATGCCGCGAATACAACGTGCCTACACATCATCTATTCATCGACTTCAAAGCCGAATATGGTCGGGGTTCAGCCAAATCGCACCAAGCGCCAACAAAAAATCACCCATTTTTTCTATTCAACCTTTCGTTTAGCAGATTTAATTGATTGCCAATCGCATCGGATATCCATCAACCCTATAACTGAGAATATCCAACAACAAATGTACACAAAAATTGATATGGAATGATTTTCGTTTTCCTTGTACGAACAAAATATCACAAGTCAGTCAAAAGGCCGCTTGGTGCGGTTTGGTTGAACCCCGACCATATGATACAATCGATCGGAAACAGCTATGGCAGCTAATGCACGAACACGGAGTTTCAGGGGCATTCTCGAGTCCCTTCGAAACGCGCAGAGGGTTACGGCAAGGTAATGGCCTTTCGTGTCTGTTACTCAACATCGCTTTGGAGGGGTAATACGACGGGTAGGGATCGGCACGAGTGGTACAGTTTTCACTAAGTCCGTCCAGTTATTTGGTTTCGCCGATGACATAGATATTATGGCACGTAACTTTGATAAGATGGAGGAAGCCTACATCAGACTAAATAGGGAAGCTTAGCGGCTTGGGCTGGTCATCAATACGTCGAAGACATACATGATAGGAAGAGGCTCGAGAGAAGACAATGTAAGTCACCCACCAGAGTTTGTAACGGCGGTGACGAAATCGAGGTGGTAGAAGAATGTGTGTACTTGGACTTGGGCTCACTGGTGACTAACCTACTTTCAAAGCATACATTTGCCCGGCAGATGGCGAAAGACGATATGGTTCCCAGGAACTCACTTGGTTTAAGGAAAGGGAAGATATGATCCTTTCAAAGATGGAAAAAGGTCCAGCAAAAAGCTTTTGCTGGACCTTTTTCCATCTTGTTCCATTTGCAAATTCAAGTATTTGTTCAGTTCAATACAAGGGAAGACATGATCCCTTTTTTCATAGAATGTATCTCCCAGCAGACGGCAAGAGAATATATATCTATGGTTCCCTCATTCAAAAAATCCATTTGCCCGGCGGAAGTGAAGAGAGGTATGGGGCCTTCTTCCAAATCAGGCATTTGCTTGGTTTAAGGCAAGAGAAGATATGATATGCACCCATATTCTTGTTTACGTACGAACGCGCTTTCGAACGAAAGTTGAAGCGCATTCTCGTTTACGCCAGCAAAATCAAATGGAGAAACGGTTCGAACGAATCGCATTCGTTCGAAAGTATCGTTCGTCCGTAAACAAGAATAAGGGTGATGATCCTACTTAACTGATCGCCAATTGATTATAAAATTTAACAACAATAGATCAAAACCCATTCAAGCCACTTACCGGTGTCCCCCAGGGCTCTCATTTGGGGCCTCTATTATTCATAATATATGAAAACGACATTTCCTTCATTCTTGACAAACTTAAAGTGTTAATCTATGCAGATGACATGAAGCTCTTTTTGGAAATAGGAAATAAAAATAAATGATCTCAACATATTCCAGAACGAAATATGCACATTCTACGAATGCTGCAAAAAAGGCCTATTGCAACTGAATGTAAAAAATGTAACCTTATATCATTCAGCAGAAAAGAACAGCATCAAATCTCTCAATTACATTAGGAAACCAGGTTGTAGAGAAGTGCGATAGAGTTAGGATTTAGGAATTATCTTAGACTCCAAACTAACATTCATCGACCATTACAACACCATTATTCATAAAGCAAATAATATGATGGGTTTTATAAAACGTTTCTGCTTTAACTTTCATGACCCATACACAATTAAAACATTATATATTGTTTATGTAAGGTCGATACTGGAATATTGCAGCATTGTATGGTCTCCATTTTCAATAGCACACGAAGAAAGATTCGAATCAGTACAAAACAATTTCTATTATTTGCTCTTCGTAAATTAGGGTTGGACAACATTCTACTTCCATCATATGAGGCACGCTGCAAGCTTATAAACATTCTAACTTTGAAAGAGCGTCGAAAAATTGCAATGGTTTCATTTATTAACGATATAGTTTCGCAGCGTATTGATTCAACAAACATTTTATCGAAATTAAATTTCTACATACCATCTCGACAACTGCGTCATCGACATACATTTTAATTAATCACTGCCGTACAAATTATGCAAAAATTCGGACCTCTCAATCAGATGATGGCTATCTATAATCAACACTGCGAAACTATTGACTTACAATGTCTCGGCATAGAACCTAAAAAATATTTTGTCACAATTGAAACCTACACATCTAAATTTACATTAAATCGCAAAATTAAACACTACTTAACCAAACTATTTTTATTTTTTATACACTATAATACCGTATTTATAGCATCCCTTCTTGCAGAGGATGCATTTGCCTGACAGACGATAAGAGTCGATATAGTTCCTTCCTAATACACCTGATTCTGTTTTTACACGGATTTTTTTTACACGGCCGTGTAAAAAATCCCATACAAAATTTTTGCAAAGTTGCTCCATTTTGCATGATTCGTCGAGAAATCATAAAACTTTTTTACACGGATTTTCAAATTTTGAACTGAAAACTTTTTTTACAAGGAACGCATCCCCCGTGTAAAAAAAGAATCGGGTGTATTTAGTTTTAATGAATGGGAATGGGCCCTCCTTAGCCGTGCGGTAAGACGCGAGGCTACAAAGCAAGACCATGCTGAGGGTGGCTGGATTAGATTCCCGGTGCCGGTCAAGGCAATTTTCGAATTGGAAATTGTCTCGACTTTTCTGGGCATGAAAGTATCATCGTGTTAGCCTCGTGATATACGAATGCAAAAATGGTAACCTGGCTTAGAAACCTCGCAGTTAATAACTGTGGAAGTGCTGAATGAACATTAAGCTGCGAGGCGGCTCTGTCCCAGTGTGGGGATGTAATGCCAATAAGAAGAAGAAGAATGGGAAGTAATAATCCCTTTGTTTCGAATGATGCATTTTCCCAGCAGAATCCAGAGAGGCTATATGATCCCTCCTTTTAAAGGATGCATTTGCTACGTTTACGCCAAGCGAACATATAATCCATTCTTCAAAATGAATCCTTTTCAAACATCATGCATTTTTCCTCTCTTTGATTCTTTATTTTAAACCCAAGTAGCACACGCAACATCTTCCTAAAAGCACCTTGTTCCTATTCAGTTTTATTAAAGGCATTGGAAAAACATCAAAGCATGAAAAAGTTGCATCAAGTATGTATGTATGTAGTTAGCCACCATCCTGGCTATAGAGTCTTGCTCTGCATGCGGTTCCACTTGACAGTAAGGCCAAGTTTCAATATAATTTTGTATTCAACATATTGCTGTTTGAAGGGCCAAAAATGGGGGTGGTGGACCTGTAAGCAGAGACACTTACATGAAACCCACGGGAAAATGAGAATCTCCTTCCAGCATAATGATCAAAAAAAAAAGAATAATGAAATTTGCAATACTTGTTAAGCTTTCCACGGGATGGTTTGTTTGAAGAAGGGCGCGTCAACTGGTTAACAACTGTTGGAGATAAAAGTATTAGACGTTCACGACTAATACTTTCCTTCCTTGACTCCGATTGGCTACCACTTCATTGTCCAGTTGTAACTTCATTGATGCCCTGATGCACCCTCCCAACCCCATCATATATATTTACAGTCAAATCGGCAATATTGGAAGGAAAATTTAGGCATATGAAGAGAATATATGAAATAGTGATATGGTAGAGAATCCTATAAGGCTACCGTGCTCCAAGAGGAAGGACTGAAACAACAATTTCATTATTAATTTAGGCTATAATTAATACTTCCTGTAAGTACAACTTAATACGGTGTTGTTTTAGTTAAAGTACCACTGGACCTCGAGCCTGTATCGGAGAAAAATATCTCTGACGGCATAAGCAGTCTTTAATTCATTGAAAAAAATGATTATAGATACCTACATATAATATAAAATATAGCATTTGTAATGAAAAACAAAATGAAATATATGCATGATAAGAAGCAATGTGATGAGTATAAAATAATAGTAATAATTATTTAGAATATAATGTACTGAATAGCTTTGCAATACGATCAGGATTTGAATTAAATTCTGATAATAATATTTCTGAAAATATAAATGATTGGGGCGAGTAGAAACATTATAAATACCACAAAAAAAAGTTGAGGATTGCTGCAGAAAGCAAAATTCAGTAGGAGAGATGGTTACGAATACCGGTAAGCATAGATGATCGAAATTAAAAAAAAAACCAAGAGCTTAAAAAAAGGCATAGGTGATCATAAATAAAAGCCAATCTAGGGGACAAATTACTTAATTAACTGATTCATCCTATCTGCAAGGTTGCAATAACAAAATCATTAGGAATGTGCATCGACAGCTTGTGTTGAATCACAATTGCATTACCCATTTTGTCACCTTCCTCAAATATTTCCGTAATCCAGTTCTGGAAATAAGTACCTTTTGTAAAATCTATATTCATAAAAATGAAATTAGGTCTGTCTGAACCATATATACTCCGAAACTACTAAACCGATCGACGGGAAAATTTGTATGTAAGGGGTTTTGGGGCCGGGGAAGGTTCTTAACATGGTTTGAGACTCCTCCCCCTTTGGAAAGGGGGGCTCCCATACAAACGAAGCAAAAATTTCTTCATGTCTCGAGAATTAACCAAGCAAATGGAACCAAAACATACATGTGGAGGTTTTTGAAGGGAAGATATGCTTATGTGGTGGTTCGGAACCTCTCCCCTTCTAGAAGAGGGGCTCCCATACAAATGAAACAGAAATTTGTGCATAATTTGAGATTCAATAAGAGAATAAATCAATTTTAGACGAAACGAAGTTCGTCGGGTCTGCTAGTATTCTAAATAAAAAGCGATGAATATGATGTATGCAATTGATATAGTAAATATTCGTGTCATGGTTACGTAATTTCATGTAAGTAGGTATAAAAAATTGAATAATCAAGTACGATCGTATACACGATTATATATTTTTTTTTTGATTACTTTTTAGCCTCTCAGAGTATCGCCATTTGGTTATAACGGTTCTTCTCTGGTGCTATTTCAGATTGGCGCCTTATTTTCCAGCGCTGATTTTTTTTTAAGTATAGCGATAAATATTGATAGTGTATATATAGTATAGTCACTTATATAAAATATATTACGCTTTCACGGTGCATTGCTAAAATAATCTAAAACAAAAAATTAAAAGAACAAACGCAAGAATAGTTTTTCAAAATCAAAAGTTGTTTCCAGAGACAAATTATTATATCAGCAGCCGACCTAGGAAAGAAAAACAAATATCTATAGAGGTGCCTACGATGGAGCTTAACAGTGGTATCAAGCTTATTTATCTAAGCATACCCAACCGAATCACAGTTTCGACAACGGTTCCGAATGTACACATTTTGTAGAAGGCATCATTTATATATAAAAACATTATAATACTAAAATATAAGAATAATAAAATGTGAAAATTTAAAAAAATGCGTTAATGCGTTTCCAGTTAGGTGCAGCATGCTTCGGTTGGGAAACAGTTTCGGGTCCTTAGGCACTTCAATCACCGCACAAAATACATACTCATGTAATTGGCGGGCATAGAAAAGCTTTCAGTCAATAACCTAGAAAACGCCAATAGAACACTAAGGTGGAAAGCAGATCAAGATTTAGTTGGAATATTGGAATATATTGAAGAAAAAGATTAAATTATATTATTATGATAATATCGATACATAAAATATGGGAATATGAATATATAATAATGTAAACATAATAAAATAAAACCCAGATTAATCCACCTAGCGGTGATGGTGCCTTTCTCGTTCGTTGAAGGTTTGGAAAAATCTAAAATAACACCAATATGTGGATTGGTCTTTATTTTTCATATTTGTTTATATGCATAAAAAATTCTCGCCAAACGCAATTTGTTGTATAAGAGCTAAAATGGCATTTTATTTTGTAGTTTTAAAATTAGTATTTTCGCCATAACTTTTGACCCAATTGTACGATCCGGCCAAGTTTCTAGAGGAAACAATGGGACAAGATTCTGCGTCGAATGCAATCTGTTGTGAGCGACCTGAGAAGCACACATATTAGACATCAATCACAGTAACTTATATATGACCGGATTCAGTCACAATATGGTTACTGCGAATCTATGGACAAAAGGTCGAAAGGACAAAAGGTCAAAAGCCAAAAGGTCGAAAAGACAAAAGGTCGAAAGGACAAAAGATCGAAAGGGATAGAATGTCGAAAGACCAAAAGGTCGAAAAGGACAAATGTTGAAAAAGAACAAAATGTCTAAAGGGACAAAGGTCGATAAAGAACGAGTTGAGTGTATTCTAAAGGAATTTCTTAAATGAATTTATTTCATGCAGAAATACCACACTCATCTCATCAATCAAAGTTGAAGAATGAGCAATTTTCAAAGAAGTAGTAATTACTATGAACCAATATTATGAATACCTAGATAGTTCTGTTAGAAATAAAAACCCAGCTTAATCCACCTAGCGGTGATGGTGCCTTTCTCGTTCGTTCAAAAGGTTTGGAAAAATCTAAAATAACACCAATATGTGGATTGGTCTTATTTTTCATATTGTTTATATGCATAAAAAATTTTTGCCAAACGCAATTTGTTGCAAACAAATCGGATGAGCATAAGAGCAAAAATGGGATTATATTTTGTAGTTTCAAAATTAGTTTTTCCGCCATAACTTCTGATCCAATTGTACGATCCGGCCAAGTTTCTATAGGAAACAATGGGACAAGATTCTGCGTCGAATGCAATCCGTTGCGAAAGGACCTGAGAAGCACACATATTGCACATCAATCACAGTAACTTATATATGACTGGATTCAGTCACAATATGGTTACTGCAACCAGATTTGTTGAATCCTTGTGTTGCTTGGGGAATAGATGAAGTTTAAGTGCTAAAAAGTGAGCTAGACTTTGCCCAAGCAGCGCAAGTCGGGCGAATCTGGTTGCAGCAACATAATTGTGACTGCATCTGGTCCGATATAAGTTGCTGTGATATTTGTGTAACATGTGTGCTGCTCGGGTGTTGAACTCTTTTTCACAATAAATAGTAATTTTACCATAACTTCTAAGCCCATAGTCCGATCTGGCCAATTTTCAATAGGAATCAATGAGACATTCTGCATCGAATGCAATTTAATGCGAGCAAATCGGTTGAGGAAAAGTACCTGAAAAATGAGCGACATTTTTTTATGATTTTTCCACAAAAAACCAGATTAATCCACCTAGCGCGTGATGGTAGCCTTTCTGACCTTCTCTTCGTAAAATGTGTGTGCTTGAAAAATAGATGATCTAGTAGCTAGGAGTAAAAAAATCCTTGGTCTCAAGTTCTGTATGAAAATCGGATTATTTTGGAGCAAAGATACTGTAGGATCCAGTTGAAAACCGAAAATCATATTTTTGTCCCACACTCTAAATAACAATCATCACGCTCATATTCACGTGAAAAATCACGTTACTGATCTGTCTTGGAACAAACGACGATTGTTACGTGATGTTAGGTAATGTTCACCTTGAAATTCACGTAACTTTTACTAAAAATCTTTGGTGAATATATGTTTGTAGGTGTACTTTCGTAACAGCTTTCATTCAGATTAAGCCATTGCCATGGCTACATGATAATTGGCGTTTCAGGGTAACATACGCTATTATGATGTCATTATTTACGTAATATTCCATACATTTTGCGCTGTCAAAAGATACCCGCTACAAAAGAGTTTCAAGTGAAGAATTTAATTTACGAACAATTATTACGAGAGAGCTTTCTGTTCTAACTCGGGATGTAGGGAGAAATTCAACAAAACAAAACTTTCGACAAGCGTCACGCTCTCTTTGCCTTGAGTAGAAAATTCGCTCTGTTTTCATTTTTCCGTTTCGTAGTTGATAGTCATGCTCTTTCTTGTCGCAGCAGGGTCGAATGCATGCTAGATGGAAATCTTCTGAGTGCTGAAGAATAACTCGGATTGTGATGGTTTTGTGGAAAGCATTTTATATGATGAAAAATAATGATGATAATTATTTATTCTCCCCACTTTATTCTAACATGAAATTGTTTAAAAAAATGATGCTCTCTAGAATTAATATGAAGTATTTAATATAAACTCTAGATTTATTAGAACAAACTGAAAATCTTTTCAAAGTTCAAAGAGCCAATGCGGAAGACAATTTAAAACGTAGGAATGGGTTGTAAAACGAATATATTTGTGATGAATAAAACATGATTTCATGGCAAATTGTTTCAATTCTGCTCCTGAATGGCTCAATATACTTTGGATTTCAAATATTTTCACGTGGGACAACTGTACGATTTGAATGGGATGTATATTGAGATTCTCACGTCCGAATGAGTGGCGATAAAAGTAAAACAAACACTCCTAGATGTTGCAACTCAGCAAAAGATTGGGTAAAATGAGTATATTTCCATATATTTGTTGACTCTTTTGAAATCATTGTGATGACCTGGATCATTTTTTGAGGCAGGGAGTAGAAGGAAAACAAACATAAAGTTTTGCTTACACATGACGATTTAAATTGCACATTAGTGTGTGAAGGAGCGCCAAACGTCACTCACATCTCTATATAAAGTAGAATAAATCCCTTAAATAATATACATGATTGGTAATGCGTATTAATTCATCCAAAATCCAGTTTAAATTATATCACATTCATTACTGATCTCGATTTTGTTAGAAGCTGTATCATTGATTGTCGAGTAGAACGCAATGGTCTTCAGTTTCCATTTTTGGAAAAAAAAATAAATTGCTGAGTTGCCCTTCATACATGGAGATACTGGTGGAAATACATTTTAGTTCTATAATATTTCTTGAAAATTGGTCCAATCGTCCTTTTTTATTTATTCAGAGAATTCCCAAAAGTATCTAAATTCTTTTCCATCAAATCTCCGTTCGATCATAAAAAGTACAGAATTCCAAAATACTTTTTAAACTTAAAAATAAATTGAAGAATAGTCTGATTCCCTCGCGAAGATCGGCGCACCCAACTAATGAATGTAGCTTCGCCTGTCATTATCCTTAATGAGAGCTTCCAAATATTCTTCGGTGCAAATCCCTTTTCATATTTTTTATATTTTTTTTGTCAGCAAACTTTGTTCAGAAAAACAAGCTCTGATTGTCGCCACACAAATGCTTGATTTCCGCAAATTAAATTCTTAAACTCTCCCCTTGAATTCAACCCTGTATTAGCGTGCAAAATGAGGAAACATGGAAACGTCAAGATATATTATCTTGCTGCAGTCTGAATAATACCTCGTAATAATTGAATACCTCTCACTTTAACAGCAAGTCATAAATAGCCCAATCTGAATAGGCTATAAAACAATTAAAGTGAAATTAAAAGTTAGTGTGATTGCAGTTTGGTATTTGGTGGAAAACTTCATAGCATTGTAAACAATCTTCACGTCAGATTTCATTCTGAAAACAAATATGGTTGTCATCTCACCATACTTTTCACGGAGAGTGACTTGATACTCACGTAAGTATAAAACAGATACATAACCTAAACAGGATTTGCAGAGTGTAAAAGCGATATTTCATGTGCCAACTAGGCGGGATTTTCTCTCCAACTCTGCATGTTCCTCCTTGGAAAAAAAAATCAGCGGAAGTCGGATAAAATTTAGAAGATTCGTAGAAAGTAATATGCAAGGAAGATGAAGCTACTATATTTTACGAAGCCTATAACTACCGTTTTCGGTAGCGTTGTAGAAAATTTCTATTCCAGATTTCCAACTCAGCCAAGCACTGAACTACTTTTTGCTTGATTTAACAGCGGAAATAGCAGCAATTTTTGAGAAAGAAACTAGTTTCATCTTTTTTCACAAATCTAATAAATTTTATTCGATATTTTTCTAGTAACTGATTTGTTCTCCAACAGTGTTTCTTTCTCCTGAAGCGCAATGGCCGGAATTACAAGCATTTTCTGTCTCAATGATAAAACATCATTCTGCATCAAATCGCAGTTCAACGTGCTGGCGCAATCAACAACGCGAAGAGGTCTCCTGTTTACGGATGCGAGCAGTCACTAGCTTATTTTTGCATTCATTAAAAAACAATTTTGCAAATATATTTCCAAAACCATGTAATAATTAACTGATGTCATATAGCTTTTACTGAAATTTCACGTAATCCAGTAATGGTAGAAATCACGTAAAGTTCACCGGATCAAACCATTGCGTATCTGGTTTTCAAACTTCACGTCATTAGTACTGGAAAATCCAGTCAGATCTACACCAATTTGATAAATCACGTAACTCAACGAGGTAAAAATTTTGTTCAGGTTACATGCCATTCAGGTCACTCTTACGTGAAAAGTATGGTGGATGAGAACCACATTTGTTTTCAGGTAAATATGACGTGAAGATTTTTCAGAGTGCATTCCCGGATGTTGCAATTGCATCGCGAGTGGTGCACGACTGTGGCATAGTGGCGCCCCACTCCGCGATGCAGTTGCAACATCCGGGAAATGCCAGAAAAATGATCAACAAGCGAAATCTCAGTTCGGTTTTCAACTTGATCTCACAATATGCTAATAAGAATTTCTGACAATTTTTATCCTTTTCCAATCTTTTTGACGTACATACCCCTGTTTTATTTTACCCAGTCATATATTTTTAGGATATTGCGAGAAGATAGAAAAATTGAACGAGTGGTCCGACGGTCGACCGTCGGAAAAGCTGTTCCTTGGCAAACGTCAAATAAATCACTTGATGTACGGAAAATACATATTGGTTGATTTTTTCGGTATAAATGTTGATTATTGAAATCAAAGAAAATATGTAACTTTGAACGAGTGTTACTTTGCCGCCATATATTCAAATAAGTTTCTATGGTACTTTTCTAAGGCATTTCCCAGAACGGCTTATGTATGCGTGTTTTTAAAACATTTTAGACTTCTCTGAATATTCTTGATATTGGCGAATATCACCACTTTTCGCACAGTGCATGTCATTTGAAGTTTCCGACACTCAGTTTTTTTTTTGGGCCTTCTTTGCTCCGCAAAATTAGGGAAGCATTCTCTGTTCCCTGTAATATTACTTTTGGACGTTTGTTACAAATGAAGCTCTGACTACACAAAAGAAAACGAAAAATGTCATTCCCATCAAGCAAGCGGAGGCAAGGCAACATTTACATGATATAAACTTTAAGACCTTCCTTCTGCCAAACCCCCGTAAGAAGAGGGAGGGAGGAGTATCAGTGTGGAAGCATCCGACAAGGATGTTATATAGATCATCAGTACCTCGCGTCTGATCATTTAGTATAGGGCTGCCTAATGTACGGGGCTCATGGCCGGGATGCGGCCCTTGGCTTCACTTTTTGGGGGCCCAAGACGTGTTAGAAAAACACTTTAGAACCGGGTCTGAAAAGTCTTTCTGCATTGCCTGAGAAGTTTATTTTTTTGCCTTTCTCAGGCCAACTATGCTGAAAATTGAAAGCACATCATTTTACTCCGGAAAAACGAAATTCTTTATAGAAGCATCTGAGATTCAGTATTAGGGCAATACGTAATGAACGAAGCACACTGAT